>NW_026068025.1:3709901-3759522 GCF_014885135.2 Alexandromys fortis | reverse complement strand
GTGTGTGTGTGTGTGTGTGTGTGTGTGTGTGTGTTGCTATCAGTCAAACCCAGAGCCGGTTTCTTGGTAATTACACTGTCACTGAATCCCACTTCCAGCGGCCAGAAATTATGCTAGGAAACTGTCAAAAGGCCAACGAGGAAACCCAGCGGATCCAGGAGCACCATCAGAACAGGTGTAGCACAGTACTGTAGCGGGTTCTGCCTAGCTGTGCTTACGTTGTGGGAAGTGTTGTGGGCAGTAGTAAAGGACACTGGCTGTGCGCACTGGACTGCTGCTAGCCTCTGACCTTGGCCGTTCCCCCTCCTGCATCTCTTTCTTTTCTACTTCACTCACTTCTTTCCTCCCTGCCAGTGTCCATGGAAGTGGTGGGCACGCTCAGGAGCCTTCCGGAAACCAGGCGAAGGTCCCTCCCATCCTCGGGGAGCATGACTGCCTCCTCCTGTAGCTTTGATAGCTGCTTCCTTGCTGCTGCAGCAGTGGTGGC
The DNA here is from genome assembly GCF_014885135.2 of Alexandromys fortis. Lineage (NCBI taxonomy): Eukaryota > Metazoa > Chordata > Mammalia > Rodentia > Cricetidae > Alexandromys > Alexandromys fortis. The sequence goes on along the minus strand of NW_026068025.1, from coordinate 3,759,035 downwards.
AGTGATCTCTGGACCATCCTGGAGTATCAGGTCCTGAGGAACAGGGCTGTGTGGGGACGATTCTACCTGGCTGCTGGTGGGGGTTGGGGCGTGGTGTCCCATGATTCCTGCTGAGAAGCACTCAGGAAGAGCACCTGAGACTGTTCCCACTGTCCAGAGTGACAGACAGCTGAGCTCCACTCAGGCAGGGCCTTACTCAGCCAGCTGAGGGTCCTGGGGGATCCCTCCCCTTTCTGGAGCTGGGAGTGAGCTGGATTCCAACTGAGTTCCTCATCTAGTCTGAGTCATTTCTCAGGCCCAGAAGAAGAACAGCAAGAGGTCTGGGTCCAAATACTGGAGATTTGGCTTTGGCTTTGGCCTTGTCGAGATTTAAAATGATAAAGACCGTCGTTTCACTGTGGCACAAACTTTCTGTGTCCCCTCGGCTAGACTGACACCCACTTTGGTCAGCCATTAGTCTAGATGTGTCTGGAGCTGTCTTTAAATGTAAGGAGCATGTAAATCAGTAGACATGGCGTTTTAAAAAGAACATTGTCTTCTGCAGCATGGATGGGCCGCGTTTGGTCAGCTGAAGTCCTACAAGAAAAGACACAGGCCCCTGAGAAAGCAAGAGTCTGCCTCCACACATCCTGTAGCGGCAGAAACAAGACAGCGATGCCAGGTCTTGGGTAGGCCTCCAGCCTGTCCTCCTGCTCCACAGATTTCAGAGTTGCCAGCCCCCACAATCACATGACCCAAGTCCTTAAAATAAACCAAGTTCCCTCTCCCTCTCTCCCCCTTGTACACACGCACATACATCTATTGGTTGTTTCTCTGGAGAACTCGGTCTAATATAAGTAACTCCCAGGGGCTGGTGGCCAGGAGAGGTGGAGTTAAGACACTCCTGGGGGCTCTGGGCTCCTTCTGTCCTGACTACTTCCTCACTGAGGGAGACGACCCTCTTGACCTTATTTCCTCACTCTGAGAAAAGGGCTGTTCCAGTAATGTCTTCCTTGTGAAGGAGCCAGAGGGTCCTCCAAGTCATCCTTCAGCCTCTCCTTAAATCCTTTGGTGATGGAACAAACCTTTTATCTAAATGGACAGACTTTACCATGGGACAGATAATGGACTTGAACGGGCTTGCCAGAAGGTATAAACAGATGATTTTATTATTTCCCAAGAGGAAATGCAAAATGCCAAGAATTCAGGGAATTCAGGAGCTCAAGGACCTCTGGGACTTCTGCCCCTGCCTGTTTTTTCTTCAGAATCCCAGTTGTACAAGAGGCTCTGGGAAAGAGAGAGACTTAGGGGATCAGTTGGGGGTGTACTGTGAATGCTACACCTGTCTGTATCAGAAAACCGGGAGGGCAGCGAGACTCAGCTGCAAGAGAACCACGCACAGAAGGTCTGTGCAGTCCTAGCACTGAAAGAGGAGAATCACAGGAGCCAGATGGGGGTGGGGAAGAGTGAGTTCTTGAATTCTTTGTGTTTCTGCTCCCCTGCTTCCTGCCACTGGGCCCTTTCCAAAGAGTGACTGGGGAACTAGCCCAGAACTGGGTCTCATGTCTGTCTTGACCCTGGGGAATTAATCCAGTTCTCTGTTTTTCTTTTCCTTTTTTTTTCTTTCTTTTTTTTTTTTGCTTGTTTTTTGAGACAGGATTTTTCTGTGTGACAGCCCTCACAGTCCTGGAACTTGCTATGTAGACCAGGCTGGCCTCTGAGTCAGAGATCAGACTGTCTTCTATTTTTCTAAAGAGAAAGCATTCTTTTATAGTTATTTGTTATTACTGTAGTTTCTTAGGTTATAATTAAGTTACACTTGGCGATGGGGTATCTATATCTAAAGAAGGGATTTTTTTTCCTAAGACTTATTTATTTAATTTTCAATGTATGAATGTTTTGCCTGCTGTATGTCTGCGTATCCTGGTGCCCTTGGAGGTCAGAGGAGGGTGAAGGATCCCTTGACAGTGGAATTTAACGATGGTTGTGCACCAACATGTTGGTACTGGGAATCAAACCCAGGTCCTCTTGCAGGAGCAACAAGAGCTCTTAGCTGCTAGTCCATCTCTCCAGCCCCCAGAGTGTGTTGTTGTTTTAACCTTTAGTGTATGGGAGTGGGTGGGTGGGTGGGTGCGTGCATGCCACAGTGAGTATGTGGAGGTCGAGGGTAGCATGAACCAGTTCTCTCTTTCCACTATGAAACTATCAGACTCGCTGGTAAGGGCCTTTACCTGCTGAGCCATCTTACCAGCCCAGAGGATGTCATTTTTAAAGACTTAAAACATAACTGGCCAGGTATAGTAATGCACATCGTTCTAGCACTCAGGGAGCAGAAGCAGGTGGATCTCTGTGAGTTCGAGGCCACCATGATCTACAAAGCAAGTTCCAGGACAGCCAGAGCTAAACAAAAAAAACTTGTCTTGAAAAACCAACACACACACGCTATAGCCAGCAGACTTCACTGGGTGAAGCTATCAAACGCGGCCCATAGCATATTGCTGAGTGGAAGAGCCACAGGAGCACTTACCATCACTGAGGGCCAGTATGCCTGATGCTTGGCTGTAGAACCTGCAAGGCTCCACAGGCCCTAGCAGAGCCTGAATGTGATAAGCTATTCCTTAGAGGGCAGTGGCCATAAAAGGGGATCTGAGAACCCCACCTTTGCCCCTGTCCCTCAGCCATACTGAGGAGATTAGACGGAGCTATGGTGCCTCTATTAGCGGTTCCTTGCCTTGATTCCCACATAGTAGTCTGGCTGGCATGGGTCAGCTGGATGCTGATGGACTTCTAGGCACCAGGCTCCCTGGACTCGTGAGCATGCTAGACATGAAGCGAGACTACGAGACCGAAACCAAGGCTGGGTGATGCCATCTTGGAAGGAGGCTTCATCTTCAAATGGGGCCCTTCATGCACACATGGGGGGGTTCTCTTGGGAGCGGGACTATGGCAGTTATGTTTATTTATGGTATATATTACTTTTGCAATTGGCTTTGCTTTGGTGACCCCCAAATCTGAGTAGTGTGTTTGGCTCTCAGTCTGATGCCCACTCCCATCTAGATGCGCCCACTCTCCGTGACCCCCCCCCATTTGGTGTTGTTAGGGGAATGTTTGAGTGAATATGCACACATAGGCTACTTACTGAGCGCACCTTCTGTGAAACCCATCATTGGATGTTTTTATTATGCAGAATCCTAGAGTTACATGCACGTACCCCAGCGGTACCAAGTGGCTCAGTCCACGCGACCTCAGTTGCAGTCAAGAGTGAGATCACTCAGGAAGTAAAGGCGCTTACCACACCAGACTGGCAACCTTAGTTTGATCCCCAGTGGAAGCAGAGAAACAACTCCACAAAACTCTCCACATGTGTATCTGCACGCACACACAACACACATGCATACATACAGGTTAAGGAAAAAAGCAGGGGAGACACGGTGAGTCTGAATGTGGTGGTGCTCTAAGGAGGTGGGGCAGAATGACAGATCCCAGGCTAGCCTGGGCTACATAGAGAGACTCTCTTTAGAAAAGAAAGAGACCGAAAAACACCAGATAGATCCTAGGCAGCTGCTGGTGCAACAGTGTAGCATCCTGTTTCACAGTGAAGTTGCATAAGGAGGAATACAACTAAAATAGCAAGAGAAATAGACTACCCCACATGCAAGGCCAGAGAAGCCCGGCCCACCCACCAAGAATCTGCATCGCATGACTTGGGCTTCTAGCCTCCAAAACTAGAAGACTCTCCAGGGAAAGTTAAGAGGAACCAGCCAAGATTGTGAAGTCATCCTGACCTAGGCCTAGGTAACTTAGAATAAATTTTGTTCATTACAAAATGAAATTCTCAAGTGCGTTTGCTTCTGCCGTTTTTCTCTCTTTAAAACCTTATTTTTAGGGCTTGAGAGACGGCTGAGTGGTTAAGGACACGTACTGCTCTTCCTGAGGACCAGAGTTCGATTCCCGGCACCCATGTCAGGTGGCTTACCTTACATCAGACTGGCCTGTAAGCCCAACTCCAGGGGGACCTCACACCTCTGACCTCTGCAGGCACTTGCATTTGTGTGCACATACCTACCTCCAAATACACATAATTAAAATAATAAAAATATTTTTTCACTTTATTTTTATTTGTGTGTGTCCATGATGTGCATGCGTGGGTGCACATGTCACGGAATGTGTGTGCAAGTCATAGGATAACTTTGGAGTCTTTTGTCTCCTTTCTCCTTTACATGGGTTCCAGGAAATGAATTCAGATCCCCAGCTTTGCACAGCCAGCATCTTTACCCCCTGAGCCATCTTGCTGCCCCTTTTTTCCTTTTCATCCTTTCTGTTTTTAAGAGTCAAGTCTTGTGTAGTCCAAGCTGTGGTCAGACTCTGTAACCAAGGCTGGCCCTGGACTCTGGAGCTTGCCTCTGCCCCCAGGCCCCATTCCCACCGTGATACAGTGTTCTCCTATGTCACGGTGTCTGTGGTGCCGCCACACAGTGGGAGTTTGCTGTGTTCCTTTGTTATCTCTGGGACCTCTGTTTTGTTCCTGGCCCACCGTTATGGAATCAATTATGCAGTTTGTGCCTGCACTGAGATTTTCTCAAGTAATATTCAGCATGCCACAATGGAAAATCTAGGGTTTCCTTAAGCTTTTATTTATGTATTTATGTATTTCCTTTTTGGGTTTTTTGATACAAGGTTCCTCTGTGTAGCCCTGCTGTCTTGGAACTCACTTTATAGACGAGGCTGCCCTCGAACTCAGAGATATGCCTGCCTCTGCCACCGCTCTACACAGACACCACCCAGCCTGTGTCCTTAAACTTTTAACTTAACCAGTTTCTTGATCCTTATCATGAATCTAGTAAACTTATACAACCTGCGTCCAAGGGCAAAGAGATATTAACTCAGGTAATTAAACTTTCCTAAAGGTCTTTTTCTTCTGCAAGTGCTGGAAATCAAACCCAAGCATTGGACACTGGGCACATACATTCTCATAGATCTCACCCCAGGTCTCCTAAAATTTTTGAAGTGATTTTCTAGATGTAACATATCACATTTTTATTTTTTAGAACTATGTATTTTATTTTATGTGTGTGTTTGCCTGCATGTACATGTGTGTCCATGGAGGACAGAAGAGGGTATCTGATCCCCTGGAATGGAATATTGTGAGCCATCACATGGGTTCTGGAAATCGAACCTTGGTTCTCTCTGAGAACAGCCAGTGCCTTTAACCACTGAGTCGTCATTTCTCCAACTCCCGTATCCAATTTTCTTAAGCTTATCAATACCCATCCTCAAAAAGCAGGACTTCAATGGATTCCTAAGCCATTATTAAATATCAGTAAATTCAGCTTTTAGATGTGGTAACTATGAAGTTCTCTCAACACATTTTAAAGCTGTCATAAATTTAACTGAATTTCCTTTCAGTGCTCTGCTTAAAATCTAAAGACCAAAATCAACTGGTCATTTTTTATTACTTTTGTGTGTATTGGGCGTGTGAGTGTACACGTGCCAAGGCCCACATGTGTAGTCCTGGATTTCTTCCCCAGTCTCTTCTCTCCTGTAACACAGGTCGTCAGGCCTGGCAGCGGCACCTTCAAATGCTCACTGAGTTGTCTTGCCAGGCCCCTCTTTTCTGTTTTGTTGGGTTGTTTGTTTGTTTTGGATGGTTTCATGTGTGTATATAATGTAGGCAGGATAGAAACCCCAACAAGCAGGCCCTCATGTTACACGACATCTGTAAGTTCTACCACATACTAATAGTACCATGAGCTGGAACCAGGAGGACCCTGGTTCAATTTCCAGCACCCACAATGGCTCAAGCCATCTCTAACTCCAGTTCCAGGGGCACTTAAGTGCTATTTTCTGGCCTCCAAGGGCACTGCTTACATGTGGTACACAGACATACATACAAGCAAAGTATAACACATAAAATAATAAAATATGTTTTTATAGGGAGCTGGAGAGGTGGCTCGGGGATTAAGAGCACTGGCTACTCTTTGAGAGGTCCGAGTTAAATTCCTAGCACCCACATGGTAGCTCACAACCATCTATAATAGGATCTGATGTTCTCTTCTGGTATACGAGCATACAAGCAGAACATTCATACATAAACTATAAATAAATCATTTTCTAAAACACATTTTTATAAAAACATCAACACTAAACAAATATACCATTTGAATTTCTTTGAGATAGAATTTCACTGCATAAACCAGGCTAGACCTAGACTCAGAGATCTACCTGCCTCTGCCTCCCAAGCGCTGGGATTTAAGGTGTACATCACCACACTTGGCCTCCATGTCTTTGAGGGGTTTTTCCCTACTTGGTATTTTTTCCCAGCCCTGAGAGTAAAACTCAAGGATTCATATGTGCTGAGCAAGCATGCTATTATTGAACATCTCAAACCCATTCGGGTTTTTTTGTTTTTTGTTTTGGTTTAGGTTTTTTTTTTTTTTTTTTTTTTTTTTTGAGACCAGGTTTATCTCTAGCTTTGGAGCTTGCTATGTAGACCAGACTGGCCTCAAACTCACAGAAATCTACCTGCCTCTGCCTCCCGAGTGCTGGGATTAAAGGTGTGCGTCACCGTCCAGCTCCCACTCCGGTTTTTAATTATATGTAGGAGGACTTTGTATGCATGTGTGTATATGCACCACCTGCGTGCTTAGTACCTGAAAGGATCAGAAGACGGTTGGATCCCCTTAGACTGGAGTCATGGATGGTTGCAAACCGCAATCTTGCTGCTGGGATCTGAACCTGGCTCCTCTGCAGGAGTAACAAGGGCTCTCAACAGCTGGTACATCTCTTTGTTTTTCTTACTTTATTTTTGTCTGTGTATGTCGTTTGCCTGCTTGTATGACTGTGCACCACATGCATGCCTGGTGCCTGTGGAGGCCAGAAAAGGGCTTCAAATCCCATGGGACTGCACACAATTTTGAACTGTCCTGCAGGTGCTGGGTATCAGGCCCATGTCCTCCGGAAGAGCAGCCAATGCTCTTAGCCTCTGAGCCTTTCTCATACTGAGCTGCTGTGTGACCTGATCACTGACAGGAGCTCCAGGGCTGGGGGAGAAGAAGCAGCGCCAGCCTTCCTGGCTCTCACTGACCTCAGCTGGTGTCAGTAGTGACTCAGGAGCCCCCTTTCACCTGTTGAAGCCTTGAGAAAAGGCCACCATGATCTCAAGCCACTGTGCTAGGTGTCTAAGGCTGCTGGGACAAATCACCACCAACTGGGTGGTCTCAGACAACGGTATTTTGTTCTTTCCTCCCTTCGGCTTCAAGATGTTACCGCCTCCCTCTCACCTATTCTCATCTACTTCTCAGTCTATTCTGAGGACCCCTGGCTTGGGTTTGGGGAACCCTGGAGAAACAATGGCGGTGTCTTCTCAGAGTCCTTAAATTAATCTCGTCTATGAAGACCTACCAGTGAGGTCACCTTCGCAGTTTCTGGGTGCAAGAGCATGAGGGTGTCTTGGGAAGCAGGGAGGGCACTGTTTAGCCCTCTGCATCCATGGATCTGTGTGTGTTTCTCACGCTGGATATTTGCGTACATCGCCGGCCTCCCTGCCTTCCCTGTGACACTTGGCGGCCACCCTTCCTCCCAAGACACCCTTCTCTTCCTAGGAAGTTCCGCTCAGGATCTTCAGCTCAAACCGCCCTGGCTTCTCTCCCTGGGGGCTTCTGGAGCTGTTTCCTAACAGCTCCTAACATTTCCTCCCCTCCCCCGGGATTCCCCTGGAAGGAGAGTTCAGGCACCAGCTGCAGTCAGGTGTCTCCCTGGCGGGTCCCCTCCCTTGAGAAAAGCTGCCTGGGTGCCCCTGGGCCTGGAGGAGAGTCTGCCTAGCTGCTTCCTGTTTGTCCTCTGGACAGTAATTAATTTCTTTCTGCGGGGTGGGGGGAGGGAGTGGGGGGGGGCTGTGCTTGGTCACAAGCTCGTTAGGCAGCTTTGCACTACTCAGGAGACTCTGGCAATGCCTCGTATGGCATCTGGGCTCCTGTCTGCCACTCCAGTTAGTATTCAGAGTGGCGGCCTCCCTCCTCTCCCCACTGAGTTGATGCAGAAACTGTTGGAGTCATGCCTGGAGGAGAAGGAGACGCCAGCTTATTCCCTACAGGGCAGGCCTTTGAAAGAAGAGGGGGAGTTGGGGTTTAAAATAGAAAGTGCCTAGCTGTCCCCTCTGTGGCTTCTGCAGAATTCCCTTCACACACCTCAGTTGACAGCCCCTCTCCAATACAGAGGACCAACTGTGAGAACCCTGCAAATACAGCTCCCTGCAAACACAAACAGCTCATGGAGCTGGTCCTAGAAGGAAGGGATACAAGCTTCCTGAAGAAAGGTCAGAAGCCACTTTCTCCCTCAGCCTGAGGATTTCACCAACTACAGGTCAGAGATTGGCCTTAGAGTGATGTTTTGGGGGTGCTCTCCCCTCTACACGCCCCTCCCATGCCTGTGTCTGCATCCTTTCAGAAAGAGCCGCTCAAAGCCCACATGCAGGAAGAGTGATGGGAGGGGGGTGTGAAGACTGTTCACACGTGGTCAACACGGTGCAGAAAATGCCCTGCAGGCACGTTGTGACGTCCCTGGACCGGCCTATTTTGCACCCATTGAGGTGGAGATCTGAGTTGTCCCTTTTCCAAACCAGAGTCACTGCAGCCCAACTCCTAGCCAGCCAGAGCTGAACTCAGCTCCCATCCTAGGAGAAGGTCATTCTGAAGTTCCTAGGTGGCCCCAGATATCACCTTCAGGACTGAGCACGTGGGGTGGGGAAAGGAAATAGGATAACTACCATGAAACCTGAGCCTCGTTTCTGAAATTGAGCTGCAGGGTCCCAAGGAAATGAACTCCTTGGGAAAGGACAAAAGAGATCAAGGGGGGAGGCACGAAGTGAGATGCTAAGGAAGATAGCGAGCAGAGGAGAACCACAGAGAGCTGGGGTGCTAGCTGACTCCCCATCCTTCCCAGCAACGGCGAATGTGGCAGTGATGCTGCCACCGAAAGTGAGCTCAGAGGTGTGCAAGGCCCTGAGACCACAAACTACTGAAAATTATCCAGAAAAGATAAACATAGAGGCATTGAGAGCCAACATCAGTTTCCATTAGAAGGCAGAAGCGGAAAAAAAACTGTAAATAGATCCCAAGCTTTCTCTTGACAGTGATTTAGAAGAGAAATATTCACCATTGAACACAGGAAAAAAAATTAACGTCCAATCAAGTACACACCTTCATCCCAGCTGCTTTAGAAGCTGAGACCGGAGGATCACTTAAGCCCAGGAGTTTAGGACCAGTGAAAACAATAACACAGTAAGGGCTTAACTCTTAAGGAAAAAGAAATTTTAACAACCAAGTATAATAACTAGGCTGAGAAAGCCCGGCATATATGTGTTTTCTTCTCCCTGCCTACGATAGTGTGTATATTTGCTGGTCTGGGTCTTGCTTTCTTTTTTCAAATGGAGGCAGAACATACATGATATAAAGTTTATCAGTTTAACTTCTTTAGTGTTTTGGTGTGGTGCTAGGGATGACCCTAGGACCTTAGCATGCTGTGCAAGCATCTTCTGCTGAGCCACAGCCCAGCCCCTCTCAAGTTATAAGTGTAAAGTTCATTCCGACCATACAGCTCGTCTCCAGAGCTCACCTTGCAAAGCTGAAACTCAGCATCTGTTGATCAGTAGTCCCACAACCCCCCGCCCGTTCCCAGGCAACCACTGCTGTGGTGTCTCTGTTAACTACTGTAGAGGCCTCACATAGGAGACCACAGAGGATTTGCCCCTTCCATCGCTAGCTTATGGCATTCACATTAATGTTCCCTTTCCTCTCTTGTGAGTGTGCAGTGTCTCTGAGAGCCTGTCTTCAACTCTCCTGGCTGTGTATCCAGACATGGAATTGCTGGATATCATGATAATCCTGCATTTAATCCTTTAGAAACAGCCATCCCACTTTCTGCAGCAGCCACCCCAGTTCACATTCCTACCAGGAACACACAAATGTCCCAGCTTCTCTCCTTCCCAGTGCTCATGACTTCTGGGGACCTTATGGAGGGCAGGGCCTCTTAGATCTACAGAGAAGACAGGTCGGTTTCTATTGAGCAGAAAACTGAGTGACTAGGGTTTGGGAGGCAGGGGTGAGCACTGAGAAGCTGTGGGACAGTAGGGGTAGATGGAGAGTCGGGACATTTTCTAGAAATTTGAGATCATCATGAATGGGATGCTTACTGAGAGAACGTCATGACAATACCAGCTATCCTTGGCCTCCTGGGAGACACAGCTAGGGTTTAGTGTGTCAGCGTCGGGCCTATACAATCCTGGTGTTGGAAAAGTAGCTGAGAAACAAAACTACAGCAGCCTCAGGGGTCTGCATTACTGAATACCCGTGGGTAGCCAAATACCTGACATTTTGACGTTTCTGTCGAGCCTCATTGTCTTCAGGTGTGACTTCGACATAACGGAAGTTTCATGGTCTGTGTCAGGAAAGAGCCTGCTGCCTACTGTGAGGGGAATGGGTGCTGGGTGACTGTGGGCAAGAAGCAATGGGGAGTGTGCAAGCCCAGTGCTGAGCTCCGGGTGCCAGTGAGTGCACAATTGAGTATCCAGCGCCAGTTTTAGTCAGCATGCTACGTTCACATTTAAAGTAACACCAATATAATAATGGAAGCCAGAGAGGCGGCTCGGTTAAAATGCCTGTCCTGTAGGCATTAAAGACTAGGAGTTCAGATCCCCAGAAACCCACTGTCTTAGTCAGGTCCCCATTGCCATGACAAAACACTGTGGCACAGGCAACTTATAAAATGGAGCATTTGATTTGGGATTCAGTTCTGGAGGGTTAGAGCCCATGACCATCATGGTAGGAACATGGCTGGCGCAGGCAGGCACGGCTCTGGAGCAGTAGCTGAGAGTTTATATCTGAATCCACAAGTACCAGGCAGAGAGAGCTAACTAGGTTTGTGTGGCCTGGGCTTTTGAAACCTCAAAGCCTGCCCCCCAGTGGCACATCTCCTCTGACAAGGCCACACCCCTGATCCTTCCCAAACAGTTCCACCAATGGGACCAAGTATTTAAACCCATGAGCCGATGGGAGCCATTCTCACCCAAACCACCACAGCCACAAACCTATGGGGTAGGTGTGTCAGCCAACCTGCAATTCCTGCCTCAGATGGCAGAGACAGATCCCAAGACTAGCCATCTCAGCAAGCTCTGAGTTTGATTGAGAGAGCCTGCCTCAGTGCACAGGTGGGAGGGGAAAGGCACTTGCTGACACCAGCCTTATGCGGTGCTCATGCACCCACACCCACCACCCCCCCCACACACACGCAAAAGCATGCACATAGGTCTGCGTGTCGTACACACATGCGAAGTGGGGGGAAATAACTGTGACAATGACAGCAATAGCAGCCACCTAGATCTGAAGCCCCCAGTTACAGTAACAGGCTGCAGAAGGAATGTGCTGGCCCAGATGAGTGTTGACATTAAAGAGCTTTCACTATTTCTCTCACAGATGGGAATGGATTCTCTCTCTCTTGCGCGCGCGCACACAGGTTGTTACAAAGTGGGTCAGTGCTCTGTCTGCTCGGGCTCATGCTGTCTGCAGTGTCGCAACAGAGTGGGAGACCTTTGCCAAGTGTGACCACCCTGCATTGAACTCTCCCCAGTCTCTAGAAACATGGGCTAAATATAAATTTCTTGATAAGTTACACAAACTCGGGCATTCTGTTATAGCAACAGAAAATACAGGGAGGCAAGTTCCTGGGTCCTTGTCCCCATGTTGCGAGCTCTCTCAGGTGGAAAGGCTAGGGTCCCGTCCCTTGGATTGAAAATGTTTTTACTTGCCAGGCGGTGGTGGCGCACGCCTTTAATCCCAGCACTCGGGAGGCAGAGGCAGGTGGATCGCTGTGAGTTCGAGGCCAGCCTGGTCTACAAGAGCTAGTTCCAGGACAGGAACCAAAAACTACGGAGAAACCCTGTCTCAAAAAATCCAAAAAAGAAAAAAAAAGAAAGAAAGAAAGAAAGAAAGAAAGCAAATGTTTTTACTCGCAGACACCAGCTGTGGGCATGGCCCCCTCTCCACTGTACCACCACATAATCTGTGCCCACGTGGGCCAGGCATTTCACTGGAGGGTGGGGCATAGTGGTAATAGGCAAAGCTAGCCGTATATCCAGAGGGGTTTTTCCAGGATGCAGTCAAAGCCTTCCCTGGGTTCAGCTCCCAGCACCCACGTGGAGGTTCACAACTGATTGTACTCCCAGTTCCCTCCTCTGGCCTCGCTAGTACCAGGCACCCATGCAGTACACATACATTCAGGCAAACACTCGTTCACATAAGATAAAAATAAGTAACTATTTGGTGGGTTGTTTAGTTTTCTAAAGGCGGGGTTTCTCTCTGTATCTCTGACTGTCATTCAGTAGACTAGGCTGCCGTGAATTCAGAGATCTGCCTCCCAGAGGACTGGGATAAAAGGTGTGTGCCACCGTGCCTGGTTAAGTAAATCCTTTTTTTTTTTTTTTTTTTTTTTGAGGGGCTCTAAAGGACTTGCTTATTAATTTAAAATGATTAGTAGCAATAAAAAAGAGGGCAGTGTTTCTGAAAGGATCTATAATTACAGTTAGACAACAAAAGGAGAAGGAAGTCCAGAATAGGAAATACATAGAGACAGAAAGCAGGTAGGTGATTGCCCTGTGCCTGAGAAGGGAGAATTGGGAACAGGGTAGTGGTTACAGCGTTTCCTGGTAATGAAGATGTTCTGAAATCTATTGCACGAATGAACATGCTAAAAGCCGCTGAATGTTTTTCTTTTTTTGTTGCTGAGACTTGAACCCAGGGCCTCACACATGCTGAGCATACAATCGGCCACTAGCCGTGCCTCAGCCCCAGACTCTGTCCTATAGATGAGTAAATCGTATGTGGATCACATCTCATCTAAGCTGCTTCTTTATATTTTTTTAAAAAATTGATAACAAATATACATATGAGAGAAATAGATTTTTACAAGAATTTTCCGAAGGAAAATAAAGGCATAAGAAGAGGGCTGTTTCCTGTTGCAAGTGTCTGGTGCCTTGCTCCCTAGCAGCAGCTGGTGTCCAGGGCTGCAGCTGCTGCGCACCGGCTGTCACAGCAGGTTGTTAGGCCTGGGATCTGTGCAGAAGGCGTGGGGTAACAGGTTACGTCACTGGAAGAGGCCCTTGAAGAGCCTCGGATTTCTCAAGGATCTCAAACTCCTCCCAAGGGCTTTAAAGGCTCTGACTTCCAGTATAAATCTAAACTTGCCCTTTGGAAGTCCATAGCCTTGGCCTTAGGCTTATTATTGCTTGTCCCATTGCAGAATGTTCCCCAAACCTTATCCAAGCTCATGTCATGTGGGGCCCCACCTCCTTAAGATGTCACCTCTAGACACAGCCTTTCAAGTCAGGGAGCAGTTCGTGGCTTGGGGCTAGCCCAGCTACACCCTTCTAGCAGAGCTCCCCCAGCAGTGACTCAGTGCCTGCTGTTGGATAACACTCACCCAGACTTTCTGGTGAGCAGCCATCTGTGCACACAGTTCCTAGAGATGCTGGTTAGAGCCACCGCTACCATGAGGAAGACGAATCCCCGGGTGCCTCGCTGTGCAAGGCAAGCCAGCCCCTCCAGAGCTAGCACCTGCAGAGGCCACCTCTGGATTTGATTCTTCCAATACCTTCTCACAGTACTGGTGTCCTTGTGCCTACAGTCGGGAGCTGCTTTCCCCAGGGCTGTGGCCCAAGCTGCAGTCACCTGAGACATGCTGAGGGGCTAGTTAGTGTCTCTCCCTCATGTCCAGTTTATGGACCGTGACACAAAAGTCCCCAGTGCACCATGCTAGAGGGAGAGACCTAGAGAAGAGACCCAGATACTAGGGTATGTCCTGAAGTGGCACCAACGTCCTTGCACACAATTGCAGCTGGAAATCAAGCAAGCAATAAAGAACAAAAAAGAAAGTTTGTCTCTGGCCCCAGGCTGATGTTTCCGGCTGTAACCTTTAGACCTTTGGAAGCTCCACCCCAGCTGGAATTCTTTGGGAAGGTGTTACCCTGTTACTCAGTTACCCAAACCCCCACCAAAGAGCTAGCCGCTGTCAGCCACAGGGCTCCTGAGTTGAGGGGTAGAGGAAACAGCCCAGAGTAGGCCCTTGAGAGGTGCAGTCTGCACCAAGGCAGGCCTGCTCACAGTCTTTGGGTTAACCAGTGGTATGTCTTAATCTTTCCAAGAATATGATGGCCTGAAATGTGGGGGGGGGGGCTGCAGAGATGGGACCCAGTGTGACTACACGGAGGGCGGGAAGCCCACCAATCTCCCACTTTCGAACTCTTTGGCAATAGTTTGTTTATTCGTTTGCCTGAGACCAAGAGCTTCTCTGCCTCCCTCAGCACCCTCTGCCAACCCCAGGACCTCAGCACACAGTTTGCTGACTTTTGTTCTTTTTTTTTTTCTGACTTTTGTTCTTGACCTGCCCATTTCATAGGAAGAAAAAAAATACATCCCAAGTGGGGGGGGGCGCGTCTCTTGCTAAGTAAGCTAAGGGGTCTACAGGGGCCTGAGAATATTAGGTGTGAATCACCCCAGGGACAGATGTACACTGGCGAGGGGTAGACACTAGCATTACGTCATCAAAGGGGGCAGGACAGAGGAAGAGAGAACCCTTCGCTGGGCACGGCCTTTATTCCCAATAGTTGGGAAGCTGAGGCAAGAGGGTTGCAAGTTTGAGGCCAACCTGGGCTGCCCTAAAAGAGAGGAAGGGCAAAAAAAAAAAAAAAAAAAAAAAAAAAAAAAAAAAAAAAAAAAAAAAAGACTCCCATACCCCTGTTCTCCTTCCCTTAGCTGTGAGCCTAGCCTCTAGTCCTGGGGATCACTACCATGCTCCCCCCTTTCCTCTGCTTCCTATCCCCAAGAAGGGAGCCTTGACCCATAAGCAGAGGTGATCGCTAGGCTAAGGCCCTTGGAATGTCAGGGTGGAGGTGTGTCTTCCTCATTCCCGGGTAATAGTCCTAGAATTCTGCACAGCCCAGCACACCCTCTGACACAGGGCCAACAGGGAATTGGTAGTCAAGGTCCCCGTCCTGCCCTGACGGCTGTATTTTCTGAAGACTTGCAGGGCTTTCAGCACGTTCTCAGATGGCTCTGTGGGTCAGAGGAGCTGCAGGTGTGGCAGGAAAGGGGTAAAGAGCAAACGGGGTGAGGAGGGGTTTGGGGGAATCACAGGTGCACCAGTCCCTGCTGGAAGCGTAACCCATGTTGCTTAGCTCTGTTTCCTTCACCGATTTCTGATGCCAGGATCACTGTCTCCATTATACAGAGGGGGCACGGGCCTGGAGCTGTTAGGTAGATTACCTGAGGGGCTGCATCGCGCCTGAGGGGTTAAACAGGTAGAGGACAGGGGCCAAGGCAAGTGTTACAGTTGCCAGCCAGCTCGTCAGAAGGCCCTGTGCTCAGCCACACGGCACCTTGTGTCACTGGGTGCCAAGCAGACTGACGGTGAATATGGCACATAGCTCTCTGCTTGCCCCCAAGCCTGGTGCCTGCCCAGTGGAAGGCAGCGCTCTCCAAACTGGCCCTTAACCCTGGGAGATAGAGAATACTCTAGGAAATGCCCTACAGGAGAAGGGGCTTGGTGTCCTGGCCCCTCCGGATCCATGGCGAATTCTTTGCTCTCAGGTGCAACCACCAAAACCCACAGCCCCCTTTCTGTCCTGTATCCATCATCACTGGCCTGGCTCACCCTTAGCAGTGAATGAGCGGTGAGCAGGCCTTGCAAAACAGAGTGGGGACTGAGCCTGGGCCCACCCCCTCCCCAAATGGCAACGATGTAGGAAGCCAGCCTCTATTTCTTCATCTGCAGATCCAGATTTATTGATTGGCTGCTCCTTCCTTAAGGTGTTTCTAAGATTATAAACCTGAGAAAGATATCTGAAGAAGTTTAGACTACCCCACCAAATGACAAGAAGGCCCCTCTCCCAGAGCTCGGCCAGTTATCCCACCTCCTACTCAAAGCCTAAGCCAACTGGACCATGTCTGCTCCATTATCCCTGAGCTGTGAGCTCAAACTTGGGAGAGGGTTGGACTGGCCTGTTCCTGGCATTGTATAAGAATCTTAGAAAGTCCAGCATCCCAGAACAGTAGAAACAGGGCTCCTGGATCCTACCGCTCTCGGCCACGCTCCAGCCATCCTTGAGCTCCGGGGGAAGTTGTGTAGATGGAGCGCAGGAGTAGTTTCTTCCTCACCCTTCCTGAAGTTAATGGCTAAGACACTGCAGTAGAAGGTTCCCGAGAGGGAAATGTTCAAGGTAAGTTGGATGTTCCTGACCTCTGGGTGTTCTATTCTCTTTCAGGACCTGGGCATGGAGTCAACCTCGCTGGATGATGTGCTGTATCGCTACGCCAGCTTCCGGAACCTGGTGGACCCCATCACACACGACCTCATCATCAGCCTGGCCCGCTACATCCACTGCCCCAAGCCGGTAGGCAGCTGTGGTCTGAAGCAGCCAGGTCCTACGGTGTGAGCTGGACCACTTTCTAGATGGCACAAACCTGACCATGGTTGCCCAGGTAGTTGGATCTCTGCTCAGGGGAAACTTCTGAGGTTGACCCCCATCTGTGGCTTCCTTTAGGACCTTCTCTCTGGCTGCTGGACCTGCCTAGTTCCCAGATCTAGAGAGGAGGGGGGCTGGCTGTAGGGGATGCAAACTGGCAGAGTCGATCAAGACAGGCAGAGAAGCTATGAGTCCAGTACGAGACAGCAAGAAAAGCCAGTCGTGAGGGTTGGCCTGGGAGAGGAGCTAGTTGGTGCCAAGAGCCACAGGGTACCAAGTAGCTGAAGCCGGAACCCTGGTGACCAGGAAAGTACTAGAAACTGGCCTCTGAGGAAGCCCTGCGGTTGACATACCCGTCTTTTCTAGGATAGGAAGTTAGTTGCCCAAAGATGAGAGAGAGGCATGATGGGTAATAGAGCTCTTGAAATAATAGTTGAGAAATTATTGTCATGTCCATTGAGAGCTGAGGGAGACAGCGGCAGATAAAATGTGGTCCCCACGGGCCCGGTTAGAAAATAGCAGGGTTGCTCTCTGGCCAGGGTTTCTGAAGCAGCAGAATGGGCCAGCCCTGCTGGGGGTTCAAGGGCCAGTCTTGGATGCTCTGGGACTCCCCCAGGTGTGGGTAGGACAGAGAAGGAAAGGACATCCGATCTGGTAAGAAGGCAGCCCCACCCGAGCTGCCTGCACTGACGCAGGGTCTTTGTGTCAAACACTCTCCTAGATGCTCATGTTGTGGCCTAGATGTGTAGACAGAGGTGTCACAAGACCACCAACTGTTATGGGAGTCTGTTCATATCATGGTGGACCAGAAAAAGGCTAGCACCGGGGACTAGGCCATCATCTTCAAAGACCTCTAGAGACCTTCTACCAAGTAGGGCCCATCTCCTAAAAGTTCCACAACTAAAATGTTCCCACCAGCTGGGATTCAAAACAGGAGCCTGTGCGGCAGGTGGACATTGCAGGTTCAAACCACACCTGCAGTGATTTAGCCCCTCCCACTAGACGCCTCTCCTAAAGGTCTGTTTCCCAGCCGCACCAGGCTGAGGACCTTTTGTGGGTCTGTAAGATCCTAATGAGCCCACATTCTCTTGGTGGCTCCAGTGCTGTCTGTTTCACCCACTAGAACAGAGACTTAAGCCTGTAGTACTAGCTCTGGAGTGTAGACCAGAGGCGGATCTCTGTGAGTTCACAATCTGCCCAGTCTACATAGCAAGTTCCAGGTCAGGCAGAGCCGCAGAGAGAGACCCTGTCCTTAAAAAAAAAAAAAAATACTCAAAGGATTATCTGTCCATCCTCTTCACAGTTTTGTCTTATAACGGGCAGGAAGCAGCATGCTCCATTGTGAATCTGTGCATGTGCATGTGTGTGTTCGAGCATGCAAGCATGCATGAAGGAGTGAGATGTGAGCTTGTGTCCAGATGCATGCCTGCACCTGTGTGCATGGGCTCATAGAGACCGAGGGACCCTCAGGTGCTTGCTCTTCTCAGACACCTCTACCTTTTGTGGAAAACAAGGTCTCTCACTGGCCTAGAATTTCGCCAAACGTGTTAGACTAGCTGCTTCCACTTCCCCTGTCACCTCTGCCGGAATGACGATCAGGTGCCTTGACCATTGTCCTCTTACCGCCGTGCGTGTGCCATGGCATTCACATGCACCCACACGCTCGTCCTCATACATACACACAGTCATAAAAAAACTTAATTTAAAACAAGTAGGTAAAACAAAAGCCCAGAGCAAACATTTGTTGTTAAACAGTCTCTGCAGGGCAGACATCCAAGGCTCTAAGTGCCTGCCGGGCTTGACTGGCGCTTGTTGATGCACACCGTGGGGCCTCGGTTTGTTACCTTTTGGGTGTTGCCCCAGGATTGGTGAGTGTCCCATATCACAGAGCTAGCCAGGATACCTGTCCTAGAATTCACATACCATCCCTCTGGCCCTTCTGTTCTCTTGATCCCCTAGATGGTTCTGATAAATCTTGGAAAGAGACTGTGTGGAGCTGGCTCCCGGGAGCCAAGGGCAGGGTGGTCTGGGAGGCTCTGCACATGCTGGATGAGATGACTTGGCCCTTTGTTCCTCCTGACCCTCGATTGCTCCCGTTAACTGAGCCCAGCTAGAAACCAGGGACAGGAGAACCTGGTGATAACACTTTTCAGGACAGTCCCTGTAAGCAGAGAAGGACAGAAAACAGACTGGGGTGAGGGTGGCCAAGGAAAACGAGCAGGCAGTCACCTAAACAGCGTCCAGTGTATACTAAGGGAAGCAGGACGGATCTGATTAATGAGTGAGTACATTTATGAATGAGGGAAGCCTTTGAGTGGCAGACAGGGTTGTTGGGGTCCTAGGTTCTGCTATAGAGGCGCCTGGGGAATAAAGGTGGCAGATGGCACCTGTCCGTTGAGAGACCAGGGAAGGCTGGAGGTCGGCCTTGAGCCCCTGAGCCTCTTTCCAGCAGATCCTGGGGAAGTCCCTCAAACATCCTCCCCCAGTGTTTCAGGACAGTATCACTGGGCAGTTCTGGAGAGACTGCAGTGCTGGAGTCCTGCCAACTGTGCCGGGCTGCCTCCTCTTCCTTTGCCGTGGGCGGGAGGAAGAGCTGCTGGGAGTATTCCACGGTCCTTCTGCATGGCTAATCGCAACCAGCAGACACCCACGCAGTCCAGCGTCTTGTGGACCCAGAGGCAGCTCAGCATTATGGAGGCTTTGGGACTACTGAGCGAGTCTGTCCATCCCCCCCTGCTCCATTACAGTTTCTCTTCACGGGGCTCATTTCCACCCTCCCACATGGTTAAGGAATATGACTACCCACAGGCCCTGTTCACTTGTCCAGGTTCCAGTCCCTACAAGACGGCTCATTTTCCCTGTTCCCTGCTGTGCTGGGTTCTCTTTTAGCCACCACCACCACCACCACCACACACACATGCACACATGCACAAACGCACACACATACGCACACACTGTCTTCTGGGCCAGCCCCACTCGATCCTATTCTCTGGAAGGCCTTTAAGGAGCCTGAAAGGGAAGGAGCTGGGCAGAGGATGAAAGCACCTTGAATGAATATGCAAAGGGCGGGTTCCTAAGGAAGGGAGTGCAGTGGGTAGCTTGGTAGGAGCTAGGGGGCAACATCTGGACTGTGTGTTTAACTGTGCGCCTCTGTTCCTTAAGTGGGAGCGGTGGGACTGTGCCCCAGTGGAGGAAGGCGATGCATAACGATTTCTAGATGCTAGGTAAACGTTAAGGGCAGGAAGCATGGCCGATGCTTGTGTGGGCCTGCCCTCTGAGGCCAGAGTGGATCCCAAGCACCACAGAAACAAAACAACAAAAGACCCATGGTGTATCTAGTTCAGGCAAGCAGAGGGGAACTAATCCCTGTGCTTTTTACAATTACTCTCAACTCTAATTGGCGAGCTCAGCTATTGTCCCTGTTTAGCCAATGAGAAGGCTGAGGTTGACTCCAACTCCCTCTGGTAGCAGCAGCCTCGCCCTGTGCTCGGCTGCCCCCTTGTGGTCGACACCGTGCACTACCAGCTCTCTTTATGCCTTTGTTCTCTTAAGATTCTACTGCCTGAGCGCCTCAAGTTTGGACAACTGAGGGAGAGGGCGCGGCCCCCTTGTATTCCGAAACCCAGGAAATTGATTGGAGGAGGAGCCAAAGCAGAGGAGCTCTGCTGTGGGCTTTGGGTGGGTTTCTTCTGGAAACTAGCAACAGTTCTGTTCCAGAGCATCCTAAAATGAAGCTGGGCGTGACCCCAATCCCATCCATTGGCCCTTCCGGTCCTTAAGGCCCCTGAGCCCTTGCTTCTCCACGGGCTGCACAAGGGAATCGCTCTCCCTGCAGGACTAGGATCTAGGAAGAAGGAATGCGTAGGCAGGGAGCAGTCGGGAACAAGCAAGGGAACGGGAATGAAGACAGACATAACACTGCGGTTTTCCCAGAGTGTGTATGTCGTCAGAGCAGAAGGGGGCTGTCCAAGCAAGTGCGAGGAGGAGGGTCAGAGGAGAGCCTTAAGGGAGAAAGTATGAATAAGCTGTAATAATGTGTGTATGAAAATGTCATAATGAAACCTATTATTTTGTACACTAACTAAAAATAAAGCTAATCCACCGCCGGGGGACCTGCCCACTCACCACTAGCACCCGTTTTCTAAGGTACCCCGGGAATCCAAGATGGGAAATGAACTCTCAATGTGGCATCTCTGTGTCATGTCCTAGCCTCATACCCAGTTCTTTTGCCACCAAAGACAGGTGTCATCATTACCAGTCGGCGCTAGTACTCCTCACCCCAGGAGGCAGAGGCAGTCAGATCAGATCTCTGTGAGTTCTAGGCCAGCCTGGTTTACATAGTGATTTCCAGACTAGCCAGGGCTACACAGTAAGACCCTGCCTCGAAAACAACAAAACATACACACGTACACAAAACACAAAACAAGTTTACATGTGAGCCCAGGCAGAAATGACCTTTGTTCTTTAGCACCGAAGCTCAGGTTACAATGCTGGTCTTTTCCGTGGAGGATGAGCACTAGGACCCTGTAAATACCAAATGCACGTGTCCCCTCATAAAGCAGCATAGGACATGTGTCCACCCTCCTTCTCAATGAGCATGCCCAGATAAATGCTATAGGAGTAACGGTTGTGCTACAATGTTTAGGGAGTAATGACAGAAAAATAAGTCTATTCCAGGACAGACAGTTCTTTTCTGGGTAGGGTCTTTCCTGCTGTCCTGGAATTCACTACATAGACCAGGCTTGCCTCAAATTCACAGAGATCCTCCTGCCTCTGCCGGGATTAAAGGTGTGCGCCACCATGCCCAGCTTCTGGATATTCTTGATCTGTGGTTGGTTGAATGCCTGCATGTGCCCACAGCTGCAGACTGTGTTCAGTGAGCAAGCTTGGCTTCCGTACAAAGCCAAGTACTGACTCGGTTACTCCTCCAAACCCATGTGAAGCCAGTGTTGTTGCCCCTGCTTCACAGATGAGAGCTGAAGGGACAGAGAAGTCACGTTAACTCGCTTAAGGCCACAGACAAAACCAGAACATGGATCGGCACAATCTGGTCCCAAGTCTGTGTTCTAAAGGATTGCATAGGCTGCTGCTTCATTAGCAGAGTGGCGATGGTAATCATAACTGAAAAGCTGGTGCTGCTTGGTACGTTGAAGCTCACCACCTCCCTTTGGTGGTTTGCATTGGAGTCCCAGTACCCTCTGGGTCTTGGCCCTTGGCACTGGATCTCTCGGCAGGAGTACACTCTTGCCCATTCCTGGGTTGGGACTCATACCTCTCCACCCAGCTTAGATCTGGTACAGGGCCTGTGTTGAATTGATTGTCCTTGAGATGGAGTTGGTGTCTATTAAATCTTTCCACTGCAGTTAACCCAGTAACTTAAATGACAGAAATGAATGCCCTCTCTGCTGAAGAGGTCAGAAGGCCAAGACGCGGCCCCTCCTGGCCTTTTGTGAAGGATTTTTCCCTGCACGCTCACATGGATCTTTTCTCTGGACATGTGTGTGCCCTGGTCACTTCTAAATACGCCAGATATGTGGGAGTAAAGCCCATTCATACTGCCCCATTTTTACTTCAGTTACCTTTAAATGTCTTGTCTTTGAATGCAGTCACTTTCCGGGGAATTGAGTGTTAGGAAATCAATATAGAACCAGGCAGTGGGGATTGAACATGCCTTTAATCCCAGCACTCGGGAGGCAGAGCCAGGCAGATCTTAGTTCGAGACCAGCATGGTCTACAGGGTGAGTTCCAGGTTAGCCAAGGCTACACAGAGAAACCCTGTCTCAAAAAACAAGAAGAAAGAAAAGAAAGAAGATAAAAGGGAACAATATATAATTGTTGAAGGGACACAGTTCAGTCCGTGGTACTCAGGGTCACAAACTCAAATGTTGATGAAAGAGGGCTGGAGAGATGGCTCAGCAATTAAGAGCACTGACTGCTCTTGAAGAGTACCCTGGTTCGAGTCCCAGCACCCACATAGTAGCTAACAATCATCTATAATTCCAGTTCCAGGGACTCTGGTGACCCTTTCTGGCTTCTGTGGGTACTGCATGCATCTGGTCCACAGTCATACATACAAACAAAACAACCATACACAAAATAAAAATAGTTTTTAAGCCGGGCGGTGGTTGAACACGCCTTTAATCCCTGCACCTAGGAGGCAGAGGCAGGCGGATCTCTGAATTCGACGTCAGGCTGATCTACAGAGTGAGTTCCAGGACAGGCTCCAAAGCTACACAGAGAAATCCTGTCCAAAAAAAAAAAAATTCTAAGTGCTAGTAAAGCAGACAGTGTAGATGGGCAGATTCCACTGGAAGAGATTTGGCCCTCTGAGATTTCTCTTTTCCCACTTTGGGGAAAGACATAAGTAAAAATAAGTTATTTTATTATGTGAAGTACAAGAACCTTTGTTCATGACCATAGCCCTGCTTCTTAGTAGCATAGGTAAGATGTGTTGTGTGAGTGGACAGAATGGCTTTGGATATTACAAGTTGGCAGGGGCCTACAATGTCTAGCTCAACAGGTGTGTGCCAGCCAGTCATGGTCAGACCACCTGCAATCCAGACTTTTTATGCAAATGTCACATTTTCATTTTCCAGCCAGGGGGTGGTGGCGCACACCTTTAATCCTAGCACTCAGGAGGCAGAGGCAGGAGGATCTCTGTGAGTTCAAAGCCAGTGTTGTCTGCAAGAACTAGTTCCAGGACAGGCTCCAAAGCTACTTCCAGAGAAACCCTGTCTCGAAAAGCAAAACAGTAACATTTTCCAATGATAGCAACTAATTCATAAGGCATAGACTCAGAGATTAACTCAATAGAGTAGTTGCTTAGCATGTTTGAGGCCCTGGGTTTGATTCCCAGAAAAAAAAAAAAACACACACACACACACACACACACACAGTTTGTACCTGCTGCTCCTGCCATAGGTGCTCATTGGGGCCAGCAGAGCAGGTCTTCCCAGAGGGCCAGGGACTCTAGAGTGGGGATTAGGGCCCTCCCAAACCCTCCAGGGACACCTCCCAGACCTGTGCCTGTGATTGCCTCTGCAGGAAGGTGATGCACTGGGTGCCATGGAGAAGCTGTGCCGGCAGCTGACCTACCACCTTAGCCCTCATTCACAGTGGAGGAGGCAACGAGGGCTGGTGAAGAGGAAGCCACAGGCCTGGTGAGTGGCAGTCCCTATAGTCTGCCCTGCCCCAGCCCTGCTGACTGATACCCTTCCTGGGGCACTGTGTTGAGGGCCCAAGTCAGGGCGGGGATGTCAGTAAACTCATCTTGAAGAAGGGTAAGATCATGCTAGATTTAAGGACCTGAAAAGTAACTTGGTCATTCCAGGTACTTGAGAGATGCTGAAAAGGAGGTCCCTGGGGTAGGAGCTGGGGAGCACAGCCTGCAGATGGATAGGTGGGGATGGGACATGAGGAATTTCTAGTTCTAGTATTCTGGGATGGAAACTAGGCATGGTGGTGTACCTCTGCAATCCTATATTTTGAAGGCTGAGGCAAGAATATTGCTTCAAGTTGTGGCCATCAAAACCCACTTCCAGAAAATTCTCTGGCTTGTCTTTCCAGGGAATCTAAAGTCTAGCCTTGTCTCATCCATGCAGCAGTGAAGACCCTCCAGGGTTTTATAGTCCTAAAGACCAAGAAGATAGAGGGCTCAAGACACAATACCCAGAACAGGTCTCGTGGTAGGCAGCGAGTGAGCCCAGGCTGAGGCAGGCTTCCTGGAGGAGGAAGCAGTTTTTTACAGGTAGCACAGGTGAGTGAGTAGCTTGCCTGCTCAGACTGGCAAGGCCCTGGTTCTATGCCCAGATCATCCAGGTGGCTCCCAGTGGGCTCGAAAGGAGAAGACAGTTCCCTTCTCTCTTACTTTCTTTTTATTTATTTATTTATTTAATTTCCTGTGGCTTTGATAAAACACCCTGACAACAGCAGCTTCAAGTGGAAAGGGTTTATTTGGCTTACAGTTCCAGGTTGCAGTCCATCATTGTGGGAGAATCAAGATTGCAGGAAATTAAAGCCACTAGTCATATCCATAGTCAAAAGCAGAGAGAAAAGAAATGCACGCATGCTTAACTCTCTCTCTCAGCTCTTTTTCCACTCAGAGAGCCCTGGACCCAAACCCAGGAAATAGTGCTACCTGTTAGACTGAGTCCTCCTGTATCAATTAACATGACCATCCAGACAATTCCCCCACAGACATTCCCAGAGGTCATCCTGGTCTAGACAGTTATGGAAGCTCTTCCCAATTGTTTCTAGACATGGACAATTAAAACTAAACATCATGGGGCTGGAGAGATGACTCAGTGCGTTAGAGCACTGGCTGCTCTTGCAGATGCGTCAGCTTCACGTTCCTGCCACCCACAGACCCACAACCATCTATAACTCCAGGGGACCCAAACCATCCTGGCCTCCTCAGGCAACACACATGCACATAGTACACAAAAGCCCATACACATTAAATAATATTTTTAAGAATTAAATGCATGTGTGTATGTCTGTGTGGTGATATATATGCATGTGAGTGCAGGCGCCCTCAGAGTCTAGAGGCATCAGATTCCCCTGGAACTGGAGTTACAGGCAGTTGTGGCTGCCTCACAGGGTACTGGGAACCAAACTCAGATCCTCTGCAAGAGCAGTAAGTATTCTTAACTGCTACGCCTCTCCAATTCTCCTTACCCCTGCACCTTTTTTGATTGGGTTGGAGGGGGGGGGGGGCTGTTGGTATTTTGTTGTTGTTGATCTGGGGGTTTTGTTTGTTTTCAGACAAGGTCTCACTACATAGCTCTGGCTAACCTGAGCTCAGTATGTAGACCAGGCAGGCCTTGAACTCACAGAGACCCATCTGCTCTCCAAGTGCCACAATTCAAAGCATGCACCACTATGCCCGGGTTTGTTTGTTTCTTTGAGACAAGATCTTTGATATGTAGTCTCGGCTGACCTGGAACTCACTATACAAACCAGACAGGCCACAAATTCTTAAGAGATCTGCCTATCTCGTCTTCCCCAATACTGGGATTAAAGGCATGTGCCACCATGCCTGCTTTCTGAGAATCTCACTGTATAACCCAGGCTAACTTTAAACTCACAATGCCCCCTGCCTCTGCTTCTTTCCAAGTGCTGGAATAGCAGGTATGTGCCAACCATGGTCACCTAGGTCTTCCGTCTGCCAGTGCCCACACACAGAGGCTCAGTCCATTCTCCATTCGAGAACCGTGTGAATGAAACCTGCTCATTCCTCTCAGGGGGCTTCTCATCACACTTGAATGAAACGGAAACAGGACTGTGTGATCAGCCAGTGCTCCTCTCTGTCCTCACTCCTCTGTGTTCCTTCACTTGGAGTACAGTGACCCTCCTGCTGGTGTTCACACACACACACACACACACACACACACACACACACACACCCGTACACACACTTGACAGCTACAGACTTCCCACTTGACACTGCTTGGGTTGGAATTCTTAGCCAGCTCTTCTAATGGCCCATGCTATCTATAACTCCTCCGATTACACAGCCACAGCCCCAAAGCTACGTTGTCATCTGCACCTGTTCCCTGTCTCCCCGTGGTAGAAGGAAAACAGGGCTCCTGTCCCCATTGTTCACCATTGTGATGCTGATGCCTAGGACACTGCCCGGCACATAGTAGGGCCATAACCAACATTAGAGTGAGTAGGGTAGGAAATTGTTGCCATTTGATTGGCCAAGAGCCTAAAGTTGATAAGCAGTGGGAATAGATTCAAATCCATATCTACCTGACTCCAGGGTGTAGACAGTCAACCATCTTCAGGATGCTGGGTTGGTTGGCTTCGTTACTGACACTGACATGGAACCCAACACTAATGTCACAACCAACAAATTCCAGGCAGGATGCTAGGCAGTTAAATCTCATGCTCTGGAGGGTTTTACCTCCAAATGCAAGCAACAAAATGAGTTAATCTCCCAGCTTCAAGAGGGCCCCAGGGTAGCTGCTTTGGTGAGGCTGTGACCCTTGAGCTACCAGCAAAGACGTAACTTTGGCAGCAAGTTGAGCCATTCCCAGGGTAGAAGGGTCAGGGTTTGCCTCAGGTATTTGGAAACTCAGAGAATAGTTATCTCACCAAGGGGAATGGGGGTTGGAAGCACACTTACCACCAAGCCAAGTGGTCTGGGCTCCAGAACATAGGAGCAGCAGATAGCAAGGGAGTGGATGGAGGCATGGAGCCTCCAGGAGCCTTTTGCTCTCACCTCTGAGAGCTTACCTCAGCTCTTGGAGGCAGGTCAGCTGCCACACAACTGTGAAAACTCAAGTAACTAACAGTGACAGCATTTACTCATCTGCCTTGTAACACTTAGTATTTAGTGTTCCTCATAACCCTATGATAATGGCAGTTTTTTTTGGGTTTTTTTTTTTTTTTTTGGCAAGCAACTGAAGCACAGACCTTTAGTAACTAGCTAGAGAGCACAGGATAGGAAACTGCAGGCACCACACAGAAACATAGGCTTGGAGAGCAGCTGGAATGAGTTTCAAATCTGATGCTCTGCCCACTCTGCTGAGCCTGAAGCAGGTGCTGGGGACTCCCTAGTTTCCCCATCCTGACAAGGGATAGAAATGAGATCTCAGGTCAGAGTTAAGCAGAGGCCAGTTCTGTGGTAATACACACTCCTGCCTCCAATAAAGACCTGCCCTGCTTGCTTAGCCTGTTCTTTCTTTCCTTCAGTCTTAAGGCCCTCCTAGCTGGGAATCCTCCAGACAACATGGTGGACCTGTCAGGCATCCCACTGACCTCACGTGACCTGGAGCGGGTGACCAGCTATCTTCAGCGCTGCGGAGAGCAAGTGGACAGTGTGGAGCTGGGCTTCACAGGCCTCACAGACGACATGGTCCTGCAGCTACTGCCGGCGCTCAGTACCCTGCCTCGCCTCACCACACTAGCCCTCAATGGCAACCGACTGACCAGGGCTCTGCTGAGGGACCTCACTGACACCCTGAAGGACCCCAGCAAGTTCCCCAATGTCACATGGATTGACCTGGGCAACAATGTGGACATCTTTTCTTTACCCCAGCCCTTCCTGCTCAGCCTGCGCAAGCGCTCTCCCAAACAAGGCCACCTACCTACTATCCTGGAGCTGGGTGAGGGGCCAGGTACTGGGGAAGAGACCAAGGAAGGCACAAGTGAGCAGGACTCTGGAGGAAGCCCTATGACACCTACCAGAGACCAAGATAGCAGGGAGATTGTGACTCAGACATGATTTGGAAGCAGGGAGAACTTGTCAGGATGGCTAAGGCAGATTAGGGGTTTCTACCCATCAGGAGGATGCCTGAACCCCACCCACCACCCAAACACCAGGATGACACCAGAATACTTTTTGTCCCCAACTCCCAATACCATGCCCCTGAGAAGTCATCCCTTGCTCTAGGGATGTTCTCCAGACTTGTGCAGCTGGACCAAGCACTGTCCCACCAGTACTGTTGAACCCCCTTAGATTTAGGTTAACTAAGACCCTTGGAGATTCAATTCCAGGGGCCTCTTGGAAAGGGTGTGTGGTTAAGACATTATCCAGTCCAAGTGCAACCCTCCCTTTGCCTGACTGGGGGATCTTACTGTGAAAGGCAGTACCATGCCTAGTGCCCTTACCCAACCAGCACAACTTTTTCCTTTCTACCAGCTAAATTCCAGACCTCATTCCCAGGACTTAATCCCTGGAATGGCTTTTCAAGCACTTAATCCTTATCAAAAGGCTCCGGGACTAGTTCAGCCCTAGCCTTTTTCCCCATAATGTTCCTTATTTCCCACAGCAAACAGCTCTTATACTCACAGGCAGTTATGAATTTGGGGAATCAAATCCTTACAGGCCAGGTAAGCAAGCAGGCTTAAAGAATCTGGGTTAGGGACCTTGCATGGTACTGCGTAAATCATCAAGGGACAGGAATTGGAAGTGTGGGTGCCTTAAATGCTTTGGAACCTTTGCCCAAGTCCTAGGTTGTGAAAGCAGCTTAGACTGACCAGAAGTTTACAGTGCTAAAGCTAGGCTGCTTAACACCTGACAAATTTCAGTCTTCAAATACAAGTTTTTAAGGACCAGCACCAGAGGCCCTGCTTTACTGTAGCACTCGCTGACTCAGGTAACTGCTGCACACACACATTGACTTGAGAATTCAACCGATACAGTGGCAATCATTTTGGAAACAAATTTATTAAGTATTGTAAATGCCCTGTGGGGCAGGATATCAGAGGTGCCTGACCAGGACAAGATGGGCAGACACACTTGGGAGTTTTTTCATGAGGTGGCCTTCAGTCAGAATCTTGTGAGTTGATGGGCACTCCTCTGGAGATAGCCTGCAAAAAGACTGAAGTTCAGAATCACGTTTGCTCCAACCAATGGCCTTCAGAACACCTAAAGATATCTTCAGAGAACCATAGGCTCACCACTACCAATCTGCCGGTAATTCCAGCTATTTTAGGTGATCTCATCATTTGATATCCTTTCAGAGTAAGGAGAGCTCAGCTAGCTGCTGGAGGTGATCACTGCACAGAGCAAACTTACCTCCTCCTTCTCCACTGCTGCCAACACTGCATTCTAGCACTCGGGTCCTCCAAACTCGAGGAAGGGACACTCCTAAAATGGACTGCAGAAACAGGATGGATTAATGATAGCCCCACTGAAGCCCAGCTCTAAGCACAACCTACCAAAAGTACCAAAAGCCTTACAGAGGGTCTATTTTAAGTTATTAAAATATAATCTTAACTACCAGTGAGATGGCTTCTGATAAACCAGCCCACCAAGGTTCAACCCATGGAACCCAGATGACAGGATCAGTGGAAACTTAAGGGCTGGGAAAATGCAGCTGAACCAGGCTTGATTCCCAGCACTCACAACCATCTCTAGGGCCCTTTTCTAGCCCCCGTGAACAGATAAAGATGGCCAGATGCACACCCCACCCTGCTTTAGCCCAACTGCAACCAGCACCGAGTACAAGCATTCCAAACCAAGCTAACAAGGTCTGGCCCAACTAAAATCAAGGAAAGCTTACCTCATGGGAGGCCAGGGCTGCGAGAAATCCTCCACTCCAAATTCCCTACCTAGAAAAATAGAGCGGTTGTTAGAGTAGAGGCTGAGTTAATCCTAACGGCCAGGCACTGGTGAGCGCTTGACTGCAGTCAGCCAGGAACAGCTATCGTCAGTTATCGCCTCTGACGGCACTTCCTATAGCGATCTCATCACAGCAATCAAGCGTTCAGGTGTCTCACTCCGACCCGTGCCTCCAGCCATTAACTGGAGACCCTGTGGGTGCGCAGGGATGTTACCGACGGCAGCACACGGTGCATTCCCTGGCGCTCAGACTCCGAGTTAAGGGGGTATGGGCCACCCCACCTGGGCACAGTATGATATAGTAGTAGGCCTCTTAGCAACTGAGCCATCTAGGGCCAGGAGCCATTTAGGTAAGAGCGCTTCTGCATGAAGCGTGGCTGGAGGCCACAGGTAGCGAAATTACGATCTTGGCCACGCCGTGACCAATGGCCCCGGAGACTCTTACCTCAGGGTGGGATCCTGCACCTCCTGTTCGACATTCTGTCCATCCCCGGTCTGAAAGGTTAGAACGGGAGTTCAGAGCCAATTCCAACACACGCGCTCAGCAGTCAGTCGCCAAGGGCTGACGACTGCGGTCAGCTAAGGGAGCTCGTCAGTTCTCGCCTCGGACGGCACTTCCTAATCCTCATTATCATCAGAGCAGTCGCCACCCTGTCCACGCGCGGTGCCCCGGGACGCAGACCCCGACCTACCCGGCTCCCTCAGGTGTGCGCGGCGCCCACGGAGGGGCTGGAAGGCCGGGCCGCCGGCTCAGCATCGTACCGGCTCCGCTCTGCTAGGCCCAGGCGGCGGACCCAGCTGCAAGGTACAAATACAGACGTCCTGGCGTCGGCAGAAAGAGAGACCGTAGCCGATGTGCGCCCCCGTCTTAAGGGTTCGGAATAGACCACTTCTCACCCGAGGGAGGGTGAGGGTGGCAAAGGCTCACGGGAAGTCCCCGTGCACTAGGCCCTCCTCGCGACCCACGACTCCCCCCTTCTGTTGAGTGAGTGGTCTCTGCCGCCCCGGGGATTCTGGGTAGTGACGAGCGCAGCGAGGTCCTGCGCGCCTGCGCGAAGGCTTAAACGCGGGTTTCTGGATCTGCCGTGCTCTGCGAATTCTCAGTGCTTTGAAAACGCCTGTGGAGTTAGATCTGACAGCGCAGGCCTGGATTCACAACTGTTTAGGAGTCTGAGGCAGGAATTTGAGGCCAGCCTAGGTGATTTAGTGATCCCTGACTCAAAATAAAACAAAAGAAAAAGGAGGAAGGAAAAGGGAGCCAAAATAATCTAATTGGGTAGTGGAGAGCCTGCGGACCTGGGATTGGAGGGTTAAGACATTGTTCCGGGGCCTGCCTGAGATATCATACCCAAAACTGCATTCAGAGACAATAAAAAAAAACAGTAGCTGCCGCTTAAGGATTTGGGCCGTTCTGCGCCCCATTTTATTTTTAATATTTATTTATTTATTATGTATACAATATTCTGTATGTCTGCAGGCCAGAAGAGGGCACCAGACCTCATTCCAGGTGGTTGTGAGCCACCATGTGGTTGCCAGGAATTGAACTCAGGACCTTTCGAAGAGCAGGCAATGCTTTTAACCTCTGAGCCATCTCTCCAGCCCCCTCTGCGCCCCATTTCTGTTAAAGCATATCCACAGAACCTCTCAAGACCCTATGCAGACAGCCCTCATCACATTTCTTAGGGAATTATAGTCAAGAGGAAGTCTTGTTGGGTCTATTTTCGTTGTCCCCTGCCCTTTCTGCTTCTCACTCGAGACTTTTGCATCGGGTTTATCTACCGGGCAATAGAAAACCGCTGATGCTATCCCATCAGTATGCGAGCATGTTCGGGTGTCTCTTAAGGGTTGGGGACATAGCAAACATGAAGTTCTTAGTTCCTAGTTCCATCCCCAGCACTTCATAAACTGGGTATTGTGGCAAACTCCCAAGTTCTGGGGATGTAGAGGCAGCAGAACCAGAAGTTCAAGGTCTTTTTCAGTTTGAGGGCAGCCTGGGTTACATGAGCCTGTAATCCTAGCGTGCAGGAGGCTGGAGTAAGTTTCTTGTAAATACAAGAACAACCTGGCCTACAGCGTGAAAACCTGTCTCCAAACACCTCAGTGCAGTCCGATAGGACTATTATATATGAGATATATTATATACAAAATGTATCGTATATGAGATGTTCCAACCAGCAACACACACATCTGTGATTGCATACACTTCATATGGATTTATTTACTTTTTGTTTTTTTCAAGACAGGGTTTCTCTGTGTAGCCCTGGCTGTCCTGGGACTCAATTTGTAGACCAGGTTGGCCTCAAACTCACTGAGATTTGCCTGCCTCTGCCTCCCAGCCTCCCAAGGGCTGGGATTAAAGTTGTGGGGCTCCACGACCAAGAACACAGATTCAGGTTTCCCCAAATACCATGTCCCATTTTGGAAGTGGGTTCATGCATGTTTTTAGTAACGGAACAAGGAGAGTCATTTGGAAGGGACCACAGTTGGCCGGTTACAGCAAGAAGGGCGCTGTCTGCTGTGGGTTTCAGGTGCTATCCAGTGTCCTTCTTAGCTTCTGGGTTTGTGGAAATTAGTGTTCTGCTAAGAATAGTTGATGTAAGGTTTTGATAGTCACAAGACTGTTAAATCAGACATGGGGGAGAGGGGTCAAAGAAACCAAGAATAGCACAAGATCGTTTAATCGTTTTACTCTGGTTTGAAAGACAATTTCAGACAAGTCATTTGTCCTTGAATCTTTAGCATAGGGGCTGCTCTCCCCTTGCTCTCTTCCTTCTGGGAGTTTCAAGTCATAGAAACATCTACAAATACTAAGTCAAAGTCAAATGTGAGGCCCTTCAGGCTTCGTGAATGATAAAGAGAAAGTACTAAGGACTTTTCATCAAATTCCCCTAGAAGCATAAGGTGTGGGGAGGGGGGAGAGGGAGAGTCTGGGAATCACGGCAAAAAACGTGCAAGGCTGGGGATACTTCTCTTGGGCTTTCAGAGTTCAGAGGTGACTTGCCTGTCTTCTGTCTCAAGAAGGCCTCTCTGGCTTTCCTGCAAAGAGTCATTGGGGGAGGGGGAAGCTGAAGCCCAGGTGTGTGAAAGAGTGACAATCCAGCGCTTAGCAGAGACATAGTCGTCCTCCAGGTGGGAAAGTGGCTTCATTCGCACCCAACTCTCAGTCTGCCACATGTAAGAGGACTGGGCTGGAACTGAGGCGTGGCCAGCCAGTGAAGTTTCTGAGCAGACTAGCCCCCGAGTCAGGTGGGCACTTAGAGACACAAGCACATATCACCAGGTGCCAGGCCCCCGTGATTTTGTTCAAATAATACTTCTAGAACACTTAGTTATGCAAAAAAAATATATTTCCACCAAAATTCAGTAGCCTCAGAGCTCATGGGGGTGGCCAGAAGGGTTCCCTACTCTGCCGTGCCAGCCTTCTGCCGCGTCTGGGCCATCAGTGGGACTGGAGGACCTGGAGGGGCAGGTGATCTTCCTCTGTGGCGGGGCTCTTCCCAGGTTTAGAGGTTGGGTTTTTTTCATAACCTGTGAACAGAATGAGGAACACTGTGGCTTTGCCCTTGGTGCATCCCAAGCAGTAGGTGCCAGGGGAACAAGAAAGCCTGCCATGTTCTGAGTATAACAGTCGATCCTGCAGTCCCCCCTCCTTGCTTTGTTCCTGCTACCAGAATCTCCTGAACCCCTTCCTCGGGCTAATCATGGTCTCACCACAGGAACGCAAATGCCCCCAGAGCCAACAGGCTCTATCAGAAACTAGAAGATCCGAGACATACTGAAGAACAGGGAAAGGAGGTAACCCTTCTTTAGTGTTGGGGTGGGTAGGGACACCCTGAGAAGAGGAGAGCACAGAGAGACAAGAAGGTGTCAGGGAAACAAAAAACAAAGAGTACCACTGTGTGAATGACCACCATGTTGACAGAACCCTGAGGAATGAGTCAAACAACAGCTGTGGGCCTTGAGCTCCATGCTGAAGACTATTCACGCCTTCAGGGGCTGTGTAGTGGGGGCCCTGTGAAGCCCTTGTCTACATTAGCCAGAATGGAGTGGGACAGGCCTGAAGCAGAAAGCTTTGTCTGAAGGTGGAGGTACATGTTGTAGCTACTGAGACACCTTGCAGTGGGTACAGAGGTGCAAAGGTAAGGGGATGTCCAAGAGGCCAAGGATGTCAGGATCAGGTAGGAGGGATGGACAGAGAAGATAGCAGAGAGGCCAGAGTGAGGCAGATAGGCAGAGCGTACTGCATGCAAGCTGAGAATCTTTCCCCTGACAGGCCAGCAGGGCACCTGCCACAGAGAGGAACTGAGGCACCAGTCCCTACAGGAGAAGCAGGTGTGGGCACAGCTGCGGAGCAGCCACACAGCAGGGCTGAGTCCCACCCTGGCCTCTCAAAGGCTGTGTTGCCTGCAACCCCACAGCACACGCTCACAAGAACCAGGGCAAGGGCTGGTCCCAAGCCTACTCACCAGGGCTGTTCGCCCCTGACGGATCCTCAGACAAGGTGGGGAGTGTCTTCTCCCACGCAGCCCAGTTCACCTCCTCCACCCTGCAGTTGACAAAACAGCTCTAAGTTCGGGAAAGCTTGCAGTGCCTAGCAGCCTTTGCCCTTGGGAGGGCTAATCTCCCTTCTCCCACGGACTATACGATGAGGAAGATGGTTTTGTTTTCTTTGTTTCTGCCTTTCTCTAACAAGGCATTGGTCCATCCACATCCTACAAGTTCTGTCCTTGTGACTCTCAGATGACATACAGCCCCTAGGGTCAGACGTGTACGTGGATGGAGAGGTGCCCTTCTCTCCGACTGTTGTCAGTGTCTGGGTTTCTCAGAGCAACCAGAGGCAAGGGAGCGAGATTAGGTGCATCTTTTTGTTCATTTGTTGTTTGTTTTTGTTTTTTGAGACAGGGTTTCTCTGTGTAGCCCTGGCTGTCTGTCCTGGAGCTCACTTTGTAGACCAGGCTGGTCTCGAACTCACTGAAATACTCCTGCCTCTGCCTCCTAATTGCTGGGGTTACAGGTGTG
This sequence comes from Alexandromys fortis, assembly GCF_014885135.2. Taxonomy (NCBI): domain Eukaryota; kingdom Metazoa; phylum Chordata; class Mammalia; order Rodentia; family Cricetidae; genus Alexandromys; species Alexandromys fortis. The sequence goes on along the minus strand of NW_026068025.1, from coordinate 3,724,455 downwards.
CGCCACCACCACCTGACTGATCAGGTGTATTTTTGGGCTTCAGGTTCTGGGCTCTTTTGTGGCTGCTTGTCACGAATACGGCCCTCATCTTCTCCCCTGCTCAGCTGCTGCCTGTAAAGGTGTCGGCTGTGACCGGACATTAGGTACCATATTCGCTGTCATGACAATTCCCTTTTCTCTGAACACTGAAAAGCTTGGTTTCCATGGAAGGGGATATAGCTCCAAGATCAGACTGGAAGAGCTATGGATGAGGGTAGCCACAGTAACCCCAGAGTACTGGCTTCTTGGCCTGAGAGGAAGTCAGGAATCACCGGGGAGGGACTTTAAGTTTACACCGCTGGTACGGCAGGGTTAGACAGGTTAATACACAGGCAGCGGCAGTGGGGCCAGGGAGTGGGGTCTGTGTCTCTTAGATCCAGCATCCCTGATCTTACCTGCCCAGGTAGAGTACTCGGTTCTCCTCAGTCTCCTGGGCTATCCAGGCCCCGCCCCGTCCTGCCCACTTTGCTCACCTGAAGCACCAGCGCTCATCAGGGACACCTTCCCATCTGGTGCCGACTTTCAGCAGCCTCCCTGAGCGATGCCTCTTCCTCCTGCACCACCAGTAACCATTCTCCATCTCCAAGACAGAGATGGCTTTCTGGGGACAAAGGAAACAAAATGTCCTGGTATCCTGCCTGGAGAAAGAAGCGCCCAGAGCAAGGGAAAAAGATGCCCTCACAGAACTTTACAGAATGAAAAATGAATATATATATATATTATATATATATCATGTGAGCTGGAATCTAGCTTGCAATATCTGTTTCTTGTGGGGCATGAGAGTCCAGTCCTTTCAGAATGTCAATTTCCCCATCTATAAACTAAGGAAAAGACACCTCGGGTTGGTGGCATACACATAAGGAATACTCAACAGTGACTTGTTCTTCTGCACATCGGACTCCAGATCATATCCCCTCTCTCACAGGCATGCCCACTCGCACACACAGCCAGGGCATCCCAAACCCCACTGGTGCCAGCAGTTGAGGCTCAAGAAGGAAATGGCCCAAGGACAGCAATAACATGGCAGCGGAATCCAACCTCCAGGGCAAGGCTCTCCCTGGCCAAAACCTACACAGCCTTTCTCTCATCAAGTAAGACACGTCTGATGCTTCTGTAGTGGGGGGTTGTCATATCAGTCCTCCAATCTCTCCCCTCCACCCACATCAGTCTAACTATATTTTACATATGTGGCGCTCAGGAGGGGCCTTTGTCTTATTCTCTGTGGGGCTTGTCCTGCATAACCCTACCAGTATAGGCATTCAAGACACACCTGATATTCAGGCATGGTGACTCACCCCTGCACTCACAAGCCTCAGGTAGGGGGTTGCTGTGAGTTGGAGGCCAATCAGTGATACATCATGAAACTCTTGTCTCCATAATAATGCCAACGGATCGTGATAACTGACTCAGTGAGCACCTTCATTGTGCCAGGCACTATCCCGAATGCTTCATACTCCTGAGCTCATATGATCCTTTTAACAACCCTACAATGCAATGAATGGCTGCAATCTAGAGGTAGGTCTGGCTGGGCTGAGCTCACGTGTGTGACCGGGTGCTGGGCCCTCAGCAGGGTTCCAAGGGTGAGAGAGGAGCGCCTCACGGGCAGTACCTGCAGCTTCCAGATGCTCCAGCTGTCAGTGGCAACACTGTTGACGGTCTCGCTCATGAGGGCAATGAGCATGTTGAGCAGCAGGACTTAGGTGAGAAGAACATAGGCCAACAGTAACAGCAGCACCACCCCGCGAAAGCGCAGCTGCTCCTGGAAGGCCAGCTCGCCCATCCCGATAGTGAACTTGAAGAGCTCCAGTGAAGCATCCAGAATGCCCCCGTAAGGGACCTCCTCTTCCTCCTGGCCCGCCATGGGCTGTGCTGTCACTGTGGCGTTGTTACTGGCAGGGGCTTTAGGGCTTTGGGGCTCCCGGCTCAAGCTCACGAGGGCTGTGGGTAAGGGAGAGGGAGGGTCTCAGTCTGGGAGGCAGGCAGGCTGCAGGGCAGGGGCAAGAAGGGGCATCTGGACGGGGGAGATGGCTCAGTGGGTAAAGGTGCTTGTGTTGCCAACATGAGGTCCTGTGTTTGAATCTCCAGCACCCAGGCAAAAAGCTGGGCATAGGCTGGCAAGATGGCTCATGGAATTAGGGTGTTTGCCTCCAAATCTGATGACCTGTATTTGATTCCCATTTTTTTAAAGATTTTATTTATTATGTATACAATACAATGTGTTGCCCCCATGTATGACTGCAGGCCAGAAAAGAGCACCATATCTCACTGTAGATGGTTGTGAACCACCATGTGGTTGCTGGGACTTGAACTCAGGACCTCTGGAAGAATAGTCAGCATCTTTAACCTCTGAGCCATCTCTCCAGCCCGATTCCCATTTTTTTGATGGAAGAAAAATAATCACCTCCCCATAAGTTGTCTTCTGATCGCCCCCAACACACACACACAAATAAATGTAATTTAAAAATTTTAAAGTCATACGTGGCTATAACCCCAGCATTATAGGACAGAGACAGGCAGATTCCTAGCACTCCCTGACCATGCTAATCAAAAACCAGCAAGCTTCCATTTCAGTAAGAGATGCTGTCTCAAGGCAATAAGACAGGGAACAATAGCAGAAGACACCCTGTATCCTGCTCAGGTCTCTCTGCATGCATACACGTACATTCACAGACCCTCGTGCGCACACATGCAGGCACTGCACAGGAACACACGCTCAACGGCTAGAAGAGTCTTTACCTACAGCGAAGCCGAAAAGGAAGACTAAGTAGACCAGCAGGAATCGGAGCAAGTCGCGAAGAATGACCTGGAACACACAAGCCCAAGGGGAAGGAAGACTGGGTGAGTGATCCACGCATACGGCATACCAACCTCCCCCCCCCCCCAAGTCGGGTTCCCTCTCACAGACTGTGTCTGCACAAACATAGGTCATTCTGAGCTGCGGGAGCTTTTCAAAGAATCTGCCTCCAGCTCAGATGAAAGTGGGTGAAAGTGCTTGCCCGCAGGCATGTGAGCCTGACTTTGATTCTAACTGCTGAGCCATTTCTCCAGTCCCTCTTTCACCAGAATTTTAAAACCCCAGGCACCCTCCTGCCACCTACTCCCTCCCCACACTTGAGCTCCTTGGCATGGCTGTCTCCTGGCTGTCTCAAGCACTCGCTGCTGGTTCTGGCTCTTTGCCTTCCCTTTTACTGTTCCCTCTGAAGAGGATGCTTCCTCCTCCACTCTGAGGTGACTGACTCATTCTTCCAGGTCACCACTAACGACTGTGGGTCTACCTCAGTGGTAGAGTGCTTGCTAGATTGTATGAGGGTCCTGGTCCCATCCTCTACATTGTATAAAAAGAAAACTTAAACACTCCCAGCCAGGCAGTAGTGGTGCACGGCTTTAATTCCAGCACTGGGGGGGGGGGGGGGGGGGGGGGGAGCAGAAGGATCTCAGTGAGTTTGAAGCCAGCCTGGGCTACAGAGCGAGTTCCAGGACAGCCAGGACTACACAGAGAAACGCTGTTTCAACAAAACAAAACAAAAATTCCTCTTTAGAAAGGGTTTTGTCTTGAGAAAAACAAAAACAACAACAACAACAACAAAAAAAGTTTTACGCACCAGCCCTCTAAAGTACCATCTGCCCCAGTTCCTCTCCATGGTACTGTCCTGTGTGTTTCTTCTGTAGTCAGCAACATCCTGGACTGTTTCCTTAGCAATTTCATTCCCCACACTGGAACATCAGCGTCAAAAGAGGAAGGACTCTGTTTTGTCATTGCTGTGTCCCCAATGCTTAGGACAGAGCCAGGACCACAGTGGGCACTCCTAAACACTTGTGAAAGAATTGGGTGCAGACTGATGTTGATGGCCTCATGTCCCAAGACTCAGACAAATGGATTAAGTGCATATGAATATGATCTGCTCCTTTATGAAAGATGCCCATGTTCCTATGTGGACACCTGCCAACAAACGTATATATATGCATCTGCATATGTGATGTGTTAAGACATCCAGGTATGCACGCTTACACCTGCAGTAGTGTTGGGCAAACTCTCTCCTGCTCAGATTAGCTGTCGAGGATAGCTCCTGCCTCATGGGGCCAAAAGGAGTCCTACTGGGAGGTGGTGTCCAGGCCGCCCTAGTCTAAATGTACTTGGTCCCGCCCTCATCTCTCACCTTCTGGATCATGACACTGTAGATGCCTGTGTGTTGGAAGCCACGTGTGTAGTAAAGCAGGTTCAGCCAGCCCAGCACCAGGGACGACACCAGCAGGGGCAGGTACCATTCAGTCTCCACGAAACGCAGCACCTGGGACAGCACTGTGAGCAGAGCCTGGACAAGGCTGGGAGAAGACAAGATGTGGATCAACCTCGAGGCCACTTGGCAGCAGCCACCATTGACTGCCTCTACCACCTCTGGTGGACTCCGTCTGTCTGGAGCTAGATCAGTCATAGCCTGACCTCCACCCTGGGTGAGTTATTTACTTATGCTCTGGGCTTCCCACTTGTAATAATGATACCTGAATCAGAGAATGTCTTCAAAAATTGGAACACTACATGGAAACAGGTTCTACAAAGATGGGGACGTGAAAGGGCCCAGCCAAGCTCACCCACACCCAGGGTTCTCAGGTCTGGTGCACACTCCCATCCTTGCCCCCTAGAACAGCTTGGAGTCTTGAGTCCTGGTCTCTACAACCAGCTTGGAGCTCTCTACCACACCTGCCACGCCCAGACGTCAGAGACAGTATAGGAAAGGAGACTCACGTACAAGAGGATTTCAAAGTAGCTGTCGATGAATGAGATCCAAATGAACAGACGGCGGCGCCAGAAGTACCACAGCTGTGGGGAGAGAGAGGTCAGAGGGGGTGACCCTTGCTCTTCAGTTCTGAGTGCAGCCAGAACGGCCCTGTGGCCTGGATTGCAGCTCCCCCGACTTGCTTCACAAGTGTTTAGGAACCTGGTGAACACCAGCCCAGGGGCTAAATCATTAGCCTGTCTCCCTCCCTCTCAATATGTAGCTTGCACTGGACAGTTTTATGTCAGCTTGACATAAGCCAGAGCCATCTGAGAGGAAGGAACACTAACTAAGGAAATGCCTCCGTAAGATCGAGCTGTAGGCAGGCAAGCCTGTATGTAGGGCTTTTTCTTTTTTTTTTTTTTTTTTTTTTTTTTTTTTTTTGGTTTTTCGAGACAGGGTTTCTCTGTGGCTTTGGAGCCTGTCCTGGAACTAGCTCTGTAGACCAGGCTGGTGTAGGGCATTTTCTTAACTAGTGATTGATGGAGGAGGGCCCAGTCCATTGTGGGTGGGGCCACCCCTGGGCTGATGGTCCTGGCCGGTGTGGGGGTTTGTTTCTCCAGCAGTGAAGAGAGTATAGTTAACACCCTGTAAAGTCCTGTCTTGCTTCAGTTGACTGGGAGCTTCATAGGCAGCAGGGGAAATAGGAAGGTATCCTTACCTGGCCCAGTAAGAGGTAAATACCCCCAAGCAGAATCAGGATGTGGCCCAGCAGCAGCATGGACTCCCCAAAAGTCGCTTTTGATGAGGGAACAGCTGTCTGAAGAGACAGACACTCCCATCAGACCTAGAGTCTTGGTCTAGATGGGGTCTAGCCCATCCCCAACGGCTAGCCATCCAAAGACCTCTAGGTTAAGAGATAATTCTGAGCCTGCGCTGTGGAGAGGCCACTGAGCATCAGAGAGGACACAGGCTCTGGGGAAAGGCCCTGATTCCAGTCCCTTAGAAGCATAGAACAGTTATTAGTACTGGGTTTGGAGCCATATTTTCTGGGCTCAGATCATCTCTATCACTGAGAGTTTTTATTACCTCAGATAATACACTTAACCTTTCTATGCCTCTCCCTTCCCTTGGCAGGAAACTGAGAATGGCGGCCCTTCACCCCAGAGGTTGGTGTGAGCCGTCATTAGTCAACAGATGCTGACCACTTAGACTACTGGCGCACATCTGGCAAGTACTCAGGAAGAATTCGCTATTATTGCCGTCTTTACCCTGGGGGACTCTTTCTAGAAGAGCTCAGGGTCTTATCCCTCAGGCCGCCTAGCCCTCAGTGTCAGCTGTGGTAGGATGGGGATGCTTCCACTTTTCACCCCAGGGTTGCTTCAAGCAGGGGTGCCCCAGGATGGCCCCACCCAGTTCTTGCCTTCTCCAGGGAAGGTTGGTGGTAGGCAACAATGGTGAAGATGAACATGTAGGCCAAGTAACAGGCGAAGTTGAAGAAGAATCTCGGGATGAGCCGCTCCCATTTCTCCTGCAGAAGCTTGTTCAGGGGCTCTAAAACCACCATGCGGTGCCGGTGCTGGGGTGGGAGAGGGAGAAGCGAAAGCACAATGTGGGACGGGCGCTGCTGGCTAGATGGTACGACAAGCCCCCACTTCACGGCAGGCTTCATGCAAGGGCTAAGGGAGATGGAGAGGAGCAATGGGGAATGGGTTTCCAGACCCAGGACCCCTGAAAGGTGCTGCCCTGTACTACGGCGGCGGCATGAAGGAGGGCTTGCCCTTTGCCAGAATCTCTAGGCAGACCATGGGCTTACCGGGCTCTTGCAGTGAAAGGCAATGATTTCCAGCACCGAGTTCTTCTCCCAGCTGTCCACGGAGGACAAATCGTACAGTGATACCCGGACAGGACCGTAGCACCACTCTGTAAACTTTCTGGAAAGGGGCTGGTACAGTCCTGAGAACTCCCGCTGCAGAATGTGCCTGAAAATCTACAGGGCAGTCACATGAGCTCACCTGCTAGTCATCCTCCCTGTTGCTGGGCAACACCCTCCCCTGTTGCTGGGCAACACTGTGAGCCCCTGCGGAGCACAGACGGTCTAGCCTGTTTCAGCTCTTCCGTCTGCCCAACCTGGGATGAATTGTCGGGTTTACGTTTCTACACAGGCGTAGGCTGACATGCAGCTTTACTCTTTCTTCCCCAGTCCTGCCTCCATGGATTTCATTTCTGAGCTCCTCGGATAGCACAAAGATCCCAGCTGGGGACTTGAGGTCACTTGAAATCAGAGACCACCAGTTTTGCATGTGTGTGGGGTCCCTACTCCAAAACAGGTTAAGAAGTCTTTGCTCACACATGAGGAGTGAGGACAAGAAGGGTGCAGATGAGGGAGCAACTTACAAGGCCATAGAACTTTGCCTTTTTTAATTTTTCAAGGATTTATTATATATAGTGTTCTGCCTGCATGTTTGCCTACAGGCCAGAAGGGGGCACCAGATTTCATTACAGATGGTTGTGAAGCACCATATGGTTTCTGGGAATTGAACTCAGGGCTTTTGGAAGAGTAGGCAGTGCTCTTAACCTCTGAGCCATCTCTCCATCTCCAATACTTACTCTTTCTACCAAAAGTACTTTCAAGCCAAACAGTTTCAGACATTAAATATGAAACCATAGGGGTTGGAGAGATGACTCAGTGGTTCAAACCTCTTGTTAGTCTTACAGAGGACCTGATTCTGTTCCCAATACCCATATAGTGGTTCACAATCACCCACAACTCTAGTTTTAGGGTATCCATTCAATACCCTCTTCTGTCCTCTGCAGGCAAGCCACTCACACACACAGAATAACAGCGCCAGGTATGATGTGATGCATGCCTGTATCCCAATACTGGGGAGACTAAGGCGAGGGACCAAGAGTTCAAGACCAGGGCTGACAAGATGGCTAAATGGGATAAAGGTAGTTTGATCCCTGAAACCTACATGGTAGAAAAAGAGAACCACCCCCTGCAAGTCACCATCTAAATTCCACATACATGCTATGGCATGTGTTCACATTTATGTACACACAGGATAAATGTACATAAATAGAGTTCAAGGGCAACTTAGGCTAAGACCCTGTTTCAAAGCAAGCAAACAAAAAATAAATTGCAAAAGTCTGAAAAAAGATAAAGATGGGTATATTAAATATAATGATCACATATACATAATCACGCTGCTATATAGCATACAATACAAGCTACATACTGTGATGGCTAATCTTCTTAACAGGATCTAGAACCAATGAAGAGACAGGTCTCTGAGCATATATGTGAGTAATGAATTATCTAGATTAGGTCAATAGAGATGGAAAGACACATTCTACATGTGGATGACACCGTCCCACAACTGGGATCCCGGGCTGAATGGAAAGGAGAAAGCGAGCTTCACAGCAGCGTTCATCTCTCTCTAAGTCCTGACTGCAGGCACGATGTGACCAGTGGCCTCATGTTCCCGCTGCCATGCCTTCCCTGCTATGGGGGCCAGCACCCTCAAAGTGTGAGCCAAATAAACCCTTCTTTCCTTAAGTGTTTTTTGTCAGGTGTTTTGTATAGCAACATGGAAAGTAACTAATATACATATGTATCAAGTATATAAAATAATGGTGCCAGAGGAATGGCTCAGCAGTTAAGAGCACTGGCTGCTCCTTTATAAGGACCCAGGTTCAAGTCCCAGTACCCACATGGCAGCTCACAGCTGTCTATAAGGCCAGTCTCAGGGGGACTCACACCTTCTTCTGGCCTCCAGGGGCACCAGGCATGCATGTGGTACAGATAATCCATGCAGGCAAAATACTCATACATATGAAAATAAACAATTTAAAAACACTATTTATTATATACAATATATGATTTTTTAAGATTTTTGGATTTTGTTGTTGTTGTTTTGTTTTTTTAAATATTTATTTGTTTATTATGTATACAATATTCTGTCTGTGTGTATGCCTACAGGCCAGAAGAGGGCACCAGACCCCATTATAGATGGTTGTGAGCCACCATGTGGTTGCTGGGAATTGAACTCAGGACCTTTGGAAGAGGAGGCAATGCTTAACCTCTGATCCATCTCTCTAGCCCCTGTTTTGTTTTTTTGAGACAAGTTTTCTCTGTGTAACAGCCTAGCTGTCCTGGAACTAGCTCTTGTAGACCAGGCTGGCCTTGAAATCACAGAGATCCACCTATTTCTGCCTCCCAAGGGCTGGGATTAATGGCATATGCACCACCACCACCCGGCTTTTTGTTATGTTTTGTTTTTATGCTTTTGTTTTGTTTTGATTTTGATTTTTTGAGATTTATTGGGCTGGAGACCAAACTCAGGTCCTCTGCTAGAACGAGTGCTCTTCACTGCTGAGCCATTTCTCCAGCCCCAACCACACAGTGGAGGAAAATGTGAATGTCACAGTGGATAAAATCTGCACAAAATCGAATAGCAAATTATACAAAATCTAGAAAATAGGTGATTGTGTTAGCGTGAATAAAAATTTCCCCTAGAGGCTACGGTGTTTGAATACTTGGTCCTACCAAGTTGATGGTGCTGTTTGGGTAGGTTTAGGAGGTGTGGCCTTTCTGGAGGACATATGTCACTGTAGGTGGGCTTTGAGCTTTGAAAGCTATGTTGCCATTCCCACTTCATTCTCTCTTTCCTACTTGGCAGTTGAGCTCTTGACTTGCTATTCCAGCTACCATGCTTGCCTGCTGGCATACTTCCTTGCCCTGGTGGGGATGGACTCATGCCTCTGGAAATTTAAGTCCAGATAAACCCTTCCTTCTCTAAGCTACCTTGACCCTGGTGTTTTATTGCAGCAGCAGAGCAATAACTAATACAGCTATCTTCCAGATGCTGGAGCCATCACTCAGTGGTTCCGAGCACTTGCTGCTTCTCCAGAAGATCCAGGTTCGGTTCCCAGCACCCACATGATATAGTCATGTTATAGTTTATAGTCATCTGTAATTGCACCCTCTTTTGGCCTCCACAGGCACCAGACATTCTCCCAGTGCACAGATGGACATACAGGCAAAATACTTGTGCACATAAAATAAAAATAATCTTTTTGTAAAACGTTGTTTCTTGGGAAGAGGTAGTCATTGGCACCCTGTGAGCCTTCAGGGTACCAGTGGATAGTTTGAAACCTGCAATCGCACAGATGGTCCGGTTTCAACTCAGTTGAACAAGACAAAACAAAAAGAACTGAATGTGAGAATGGAATGTAAGGGGATGACAGGAAAGGGGGGAGATAATGAAGGGCCCAGGACGAGAGAAACCGGAATGTGTTATATACTTATAGGAATTGTCTGCTCGGGTTCTGCTGCAGCTGAGAGAGGCAGGAGAGGGAGGGGCAGTACTCACCTCGATTTTGCCTTCTTTGGCAGCTAGCTTCAGGGGCGTGAGGCCTTCGTGGTTGCAGATATCCTCCAGCTGCACAGTGGGGCAGAGGCGGACCCCCACTTGGAGAAGCCCATCGTACATGTGGATCACCAGCGCGCTGTTCTCAGGCGAGTTATCTGCAATCATGACCAGCGCGTGCAGGACCGTGTTGCCTAGGGAATCAGTGGCCTCCAGGCTGGCAGGCTGGTGTGGGTTCTCCAGGAGGTAGGTCACCACATCCCACTGCTTGGTGCATGCAGCCAGCGACAGAGGTAGCTCGCCTGCAGACCAAGAGGGAAGCTTGAGCTTCTGCTTCCACCTCACTACTCTTCCTGCAGATCAGGAAGATTAAGAGGCAGACAAAGGGCTGCCCCTCCCCCCACTTGCCTCTTTCATTCTTCTTTGATAGAGTCAACTCACTACCCCTTAATGCGAATTCTTTTTGATCAGATTCATTGATTTAGTAGGTTTTTGGTTTTTTTTTTTTTTTTTTTTAGCGGTGGTAGTGGGTCAGGGTTTTTTTTGCTGTTATTTACTTATTTGTTTGGATGATTTTGGGGGAGTGTTAAAAATGGAACCCAGGGGGATGGGACAGTAGTTCATTTGCTATAGTGACTGCCACGGTAGAATGTGGTGTCACCTTTAATCCCAGCACTTGGGAGGTAGAGGCAGGTGGATCTCTGAACTTGAGGCAATCATGGTCCACAAAGCAAGTTCCAGGACAGCCAGGGCTACACAGAGAAACCCTGTCTCAAAAGAAGCACAAAACAACAATAGTGACAACAATAACAACAACAAAAAAAAGACAGAGAAGGAGGTAAAGGCACCTAAAATCAACTTCTGGCCCCCACACTCACGTGAACACACATGAACAAGTATTAGGATATAGACCATAATTTTAAAAGGGGAACCCATGCATGCCAGCCACATGCTCCACCACTGAGTTAGACACCCTGAGTCTACATGCTCAGTCTTGGCACAATCCAGTTCCTGCAGCCCATCCTCTCCCCTGTCTGGACGTGGGTACGTGCTGAGTTTCCATGCCTTAAAGGGGACTAAGTGAGCTGGACAGTGGTGGCGCACGCCTTAATCCCAGCACTTGGAAGGCAGAGGCAGGCGGAGCTCTGTGAGTTTGAGGCCAGCCTGGTCTATAAGAGCTAGTTCCAGGACAGACTCCAAAGCCAAAGCCACAGAGAAACCCTGACCCAAAACAAACAAAAACACAAAAGGGGGGGGGGGAGGCTAAGCATTCTTTAAACAAGTTGTGATTTAATTGGTCTGGTTAGAGGCAGACAGACTGGGGTTCAGTGCCAGCTCTGCCAACCACGTGACCTTGGACAAAGCTTTACGCATTCTGCGTCTCACCATGGCTAAGAAAAGCTCTCTCACCAAAATAGAAACAAGTTCCTTGGTGCTTCTGGAAGAAGCGGCCGCAGGCTCGGGCATGCACATCTGCCCCGTTCTCCACCAGCAGCTTCACGCACGGCAGGCTCCTCTTCTCTATGGCAATGTGCAGCGCACTGTGTCCGCGATAGAAGTCATCGGTGCACTGGGCATTGACCAGGGGCTGAGGGTTGCCAGAATTCCTGTCGATCTGCAGCAGGGGCAGGATGCAGGCATTGACCCCGTCCTGAAGGTTCAGCACAGCCTTCATCAGGCACGTCTTCCCCGTGGAGCCCTCTGCAAGGAGAGAGGGGGAAGCACAGGCAATGTTCAGACCCAGCAAGGCTGGACGTCTGTCAGTTTGTACAGCAAACCTAGGATCCAGAGTACTTCATGGGAGGATAGAAAAAGATCCCTGCTTTATGCAACTGGTGAGAACACACTTGGCTACAAGATATTAAGACTCCAAAGTATGGGCATTAAAATACCACCAGGCATGAGTACAATTTCTGCCTTAACACCAAGTTTCTAAGACGTAATTCGATACATATGCAACACTGTCTGTGTGGAGTTTTGGTGGTGGTGGTGGTATGTGTGTTGTTTTGTTTTGACACAGGGTCTTACTTTATTAGTTCTGGCTGGCCTCGAACTCACAGAGACTCACCTGTCTCTGCCTCCCAAGTGCTGGGATTTAAGGCATGAGCCACCACACCTGACCCTGTGACATTCATTGTCTGTCTGAGGACATTGGGTCTGAGCTCCAGCAGCACATGCCTGTAATCCCAGCACTTGGGAAGTGGAGACGAGACCAGAAAACCAGGTCATCCTCAGCCTCCATAGCTGAGGCCAGCTTGGGTTATATGAGACCCTTATTTAAAAAAAAAAAAATCCAGTGCAGAATTTGCAAGTGGCTCCCTCACTTAAGGACTGTGACCCCTTCAGGAAGTGCCATGGCCTCTTTTAACCTATTTTCCTTTATGATGAAAGGAGATATCCTAGGGTTATTAGGAAAAGTTATGAGAATAACATAATCAAAGTGCTTAGCACACAGAGGGCCAAGCACGTAGCAAGCTGCGGTCTCAGGCTGCAGTCTGAGCAGTCATACACAAGCACTGTTCTATGAAATGACGGTCAGTCTCCACGGAGATCACCTGCCCCGTGAAGCTAGGCGTGGCGGCCCACACCTCGCGGCACTCGGGAGGCTAAGTCAAGGCTGGCCTCGTGAGCTACTTAGTGAGCCCCCATCTCAACAACCAAATCAATAAATAAGATGTATCCAGAGGAGGAGAGTAGCATATTACACATTATTGCATGTGGCAATTCTTTATGTATCTAACCTTCTGGGTTACTCTGAAAAGATGCCAAGCCATTCGCAGTGGCTCAAGATGACAGGCTAGTTTTTTTCCCCCTTGGCCTTACATATTTCTTTACCATTTGAATCTTCTTACAGTACATATTTTTTTTTCAATTTGGTTTTGTTTGTTTGTTTGTTTGTTGTTTTTTGAGACAGGTTTCTCTTTGTAGCCCTGGCTGTCCTGGAACTAGCTCTATAGACCAGGCTGGCTTCGATCTCACAGAGATCCGCCTGCCTCTGCCTCCCGAGTGCTTATTTTATAGTGCATGCAGTCCCATGAAGGCCAGGAAAGGGCATCGGATCCCCAGGAACTGCTTTTATAGATGGATGTTAGCTTCCACGGGAGTACTGGGAATCTAAGCCAGGTCCTCTGGAAGAGCAGTCAGTGATGGTCTCAACCACTGAGCCATCCGTCTCTCCAACCCCAAGAACAGCACAGCTGCCTCTCTGACGCTGAGCATAAAGGCCACCAAAGGGTAAGGGGCTACCTGTGTACGCTGAGTCAGTGAGGTACTTGCTGGTCCGGCACAGGTATTCTGACAGTCCAGCCAGCTCCTCGGGGACACCCCGGGAGACCACACTGAAGAGTCGGTCGCGGTCAAACCGGTTTGGGTCCTGCTGGCTGTGGAGAATGTGTTTTTGTGACTCATGTTGGAGAAAGGCCACAACCCCTCCAGCACGAAGCCTCCTCCTTCACGGAAGTATTGTCAGTACTCTAGGAGTACTAGCCCTGCACCTCGGGTCACACAGTAATTCTTTGGAAGGCCTTTCCTAGGGCTCCAAAAGTTCAGGCTCTAGGAGAGGAGAAGAAACCGGTCTGGACATTACCCTGCCGCAATACTGCGGCCCTACTCATCTCGGGCAATTTTCGGCGTTAAGTGCATCACCTCTGAAGAGACTCGTGATTCCGCAGGAGTCATCCAGCTCCCATGCCTCACAGCGACCCTCAGACGTCGGTATGGGTCTGGACAGCGTTGTGTGAGGTGCCTGCAAACTAAAGGCTGTGCTGCCTGCATCCCTGCCCTTGAGGATGAAGTGGAAAGGATGATGGAGGCAGAGCTCAGCAGGAAAGTGCCTGCCTGGTTGGCACGAGGCCTCGGTTCATCGCCAGCACCAGTGAAAAAGCTGAGACAATAGCTGCTCACTGGTTAGAAGTCTGCAATAACTCATCTTGACTCCAGCCCTACGGGCATTGACCCACCGGGCTCTCCGTTAGGCAAACAAGTAAAGTAACTTAGCTAGAGTCACACTGTGCAGAACTGGAGCGCCATGGATGCTGCCCTATCTCTAAACCCCAAAAGAGGGTCTTGGCTGGGCGGACAAGATGTTTCCCAGAGTTAGACTATCTTGGTCACCCAGCACTGGATAGCATAAGCTGACCAGGGTTTTACTGAGAAGCTGCACTTCCGGGAAATCTCTTCCACAGAGCCCAGAAGAGGCTTCCTGGGGCTCATCAGACATGCTCTGGGGTTGTCTTGTGATGGGGACAGTGGCTTAGTGAGATGGCCCCATCTCCTCCACAAGTCACTTAACCTCTCTTTTTTTTTATTTTTTATTTATTTATTTATTTATTAAATATTTCTGTCTCTTCCCCACCTCCGCCTCCCCTTTCCCTCCCCCTCCCCCAATCAAGTCCCCCTCCCTCATCAGCCCAAAGAGCAATCAGGGCT
>NW_026068025.1:3706838-3709896 GCF_014885135.2 Alexandromys fortis | reverse complement strand
TCCAGGTCTCGTAAGGTGAGCATCCAAACAGCCTAGGCTCCCACAAAGCCAATACATGCAATAGGATCAAAAACCCATTGCCATTGTTCTTGATGTCTCAGTAGTCCTCATTGTCCGCTATGTTCAGTGAGACCTGTTTTAACCCAGGCTTTTTCAGACCCAGGTCAGCTGGCCTTGGTGAGTTCCTGACACTTAACCTCTCTTAACCTATGTTGCTCCTTGAAAAATGAAAATATCCCATGGTTATTATAAGGACCCAAGGAAATATCATCAAACAAAGTGATTAGTCCATACAGTGTACCTGGCATAGTGCACAAATGTGTCTAGGCAGCCCATTCCTAGGCCGCGTCAGGATTCACAGTGGCCTGCCTAATTGTGGGGCCCCTAGAACTATGAAAAGAAGATAAGAGGGGAGAGAGGTCAAAATAAGAAAAGACAGCTACTCTGTGATTTAGAGACTCTTAGGTCCCAGTTTAACATTTGTGGAAAGCTGGGCATGGTAGCACATACCTGTAATCCCACCACTCATGAGGCTGAAGCAGGAGGATCACCTCAAATTGGAGGCTAGCCTGGGCTATATAGCAAGAGGCTGCCTAAGAACAAGAAAGCAAACAAGCAGATCTGAGGAATGAGCTGACCAATAAGAACTGGTGACTCTGACACACAGGGTGACTAACGGGGTCATCAACTCCTGAAGCCACTCCTAAAGCCAGTCCCCACATCTGCAGTGCCACACAGGGATGCGTCTGCATCCTCCTGGCTAGATGAGCACCCTTCACCCAGTTAGCCGCATGGCCACATGACCATGAAGGGCTCTGTCACAGCAGAGACAGCACAGCACAGCCCTGTCTGTCTGCTTGGAAATTATGGCCATTTGGACTGTGCTTCCTCCCACTAGGGCAGGAATCGAGAGGCAAAGAAAGGCACAGACTGGGGCTCCAAAGGGCATCGGGGAGCCCTTTCTAACTCTATGAGGCCAGCCACACTACAAACAAACACCTCCCATGCACCTGTCTGAGCTAGCATAAATCTGGCCACAGTTCTCTGGCACAGACAACTTAGCGGCCAAAGCTGGTGGCCAAGTCTCGGGATGAGCAAGGAGAAATAGGCTTTCCTGGCAGTCTTGCTGGCCCATGAGGATTCGATTCTGGGAAGCCAGGTACAGTTTCCTAGCAGGACTAGAAACAATGCCCCCCCCCTCACTGAATCGATAGTGAGAACACAGGAAACTCAAAGCCCCGATGACGATGAGCAGAAGCCTACTGTCCTCAGTTCTCAGGGTTCACGTTGCCTGAGAGACCATGCCAGCTTTGGAGCAAAGCAGAGATGCTCTCAAGACAGTTCCAGGTGTCTCTGTCTCCCTGGATGCACCGTGGATCCAGCCACCACCCCGGCTACCACACAGGGAACCTTAATAGCGGGGAGTCAAACATCAACAAGGGGGATTTGATTGTCAGTTGCATACTTGGTACTGAATAAGAGTGTCCCTACCAAAAACCATAATCTTGGCCAAGGGCCACGTATGGAGACCATTCTGCAAGGAGTGACCCTAGGGAAGAGAATGTGGGACTTAGGAGCCACCATAGCTAGGCAGTGAGGAAGAGGCAAGTGCTGGATTGGTCACTGAGTGACTTTGGGGTGCTGTGTGGGAGCCTCTCTCGTCCCAGCCCCATCTGCTGCCTTACCTGACACCTAGTCCCTTTCGGTAGTTGAGATTCACTTTGATCTGGGGGGAGATATTGCGGTCCTCGCCCTGGAATGGTGACTCCATGGGGGGTGGCTCATGCTTCCCTTGGTTCACTTCAGCACTGTCTTCTTGGTCTCCATCTGAGGTCTCCAGCCTGAAAGCTGGGGGGCTGGAAGGTGAAGTCATCCTGAGAGGGAATGATGCTCCTTACAGCCGGAACTTCTGTGGTGATGGAGATGCCAAGGCTCTCATCCCGCAGGGGAGCAGACTAGGCTGGGACCTGGAGAAGGTGATAGCGAGAAGCTGAGAGTAGGAGCTGGGGAGGAAGCGCAGTAAATAGAGCGCTTGTCTGCCACGCAGGGAGTCCTGGCTTCTGTCTTCAGCAAAGCATAAGCCACCTGTGATCCAAAGCAAGATGCTGGAGAGATGGCTCAGGGGTTAAGAGCACTGATTGCTCTTCCAGAGAGAAGCAGGGTTCAAATCCCAGCACTACAGGTTGGCTCATAAGCCCTCTGTAACTCCCTTTCCAGGGGATCCAATGTGTTCTTCTTACCTCCACAGCTCCCAGACCAGATACACACGCAGTGCACAGACACTCACACACAGAAGATAAATAATTAATTTATAAAATATTTTTAAGAAGAGGTAGGAGCATCAGGCAGTGAGTGACCATGCATGCCTTTAATCCCACCACGTAGGAGGCAGAGGCAGGCCTGGTCTACAGAGCTGGTTCCAGGACAGCCAGGGCTACACAAAGAAACCCTGTCTGGGAAAAACAAAACCAAAAAAAGGAGGGGGGGAGGAGTAGGAGCAAGAGGATCAGAAGTTCAAAGTCATCCTCAGCTACATAGAGTTTGAAGCTAGCCTGGTCTACTCTGCCTCAAAAAATAAGAGAAAGGAAGGAAGGAATTGGGGGATAAGGAGATAGTTTAATCAGCAAAGTGCTTGCCACACAACCTGGAGGACCTGAACCTGGACCCCCAGTCCCCATATAAAAAGCCAGACACTGAGGTATATCTTTAATTTCAATGAGAAAAGGCAGAGACAAGAGACTCCCTAGGGCTCGCTGGCCAGCCAGTCTAGCTGAATTGGTGAGCTCAGTGAGGTGTCCTGTCTCAAACAATGAAATTGAGTGTGCCGAGGAGGACATTCCATATTTACCTCTGGCATCTACACACATCCACATCCACAGGAAAAGAAAGGAGCTGGGTGGTGGTGGTGCACGCCTTTAATCCCAGCAGTCAGGAGGCAGAAGCATGCGGATCTCTGTGAGTTCCAGGCCAGCCTGGCCTACAGAGTGAGTTCCAGGATAGGCCCCAAAGCTACACAGAGAAACCCTGTCTCAAAAAAAAAAAAAAAAGAAAGGAAGGA
>NW_026068025.1:3687390-3706333 GCF_014885135.2 Alexandromys fortis | reverse complement strand
CACGTGAGACGGCTGGGCTCTAGTTAGAGCTGGGGAGCTTCTGTCTTCCCCAGAGGGCAGAAACGGAAGGAAGAAGAGAATCAGAGCCGGGTCAGGGGTGGGAGAAGGGAGTAGGGAGCAGGTAGGTGAAAGAAAGGTACCGAAAAGAACAGGGCTGAGATGAAGTGGCAGTGTGGCCTGGGCCCAAATTGTTACAGGATCCCAGTGCCCTCAAAGAATTGGGTGGGGCATTTTCCATAACAGCCAGGGGACCTGATGGTTACCTCCACCTTTCTGCCCACGTTACGGCACGGGTTCCTGCAGCCTAGCTTCTGTCCTCAAGCAAATCCTGGCGCCTGCGCCTCTGACACCATTTTCTCTCCCCCTTCCCCCAGCAGCAACAACTGTCTCTCTGGCTTCTACTCTACCTCCTGGGATCCCCATTTTGGCAGCAGAGGAGGAGGCCTGGGGGCTCCAGGGAGCCAGATCCCACGCAGACCCTTCCTCAAGCATGGAGATGCACGGAGAGCCACCCGATCACCGTCAGACGTCCAGACGCAGCCCCTAGGATATTCCGAAATTGCCAATCGACTTACCACGCAGGCTGAAGCTGAGGCGTGGAGGCAGCAGACTGCAGGCCACTAGAATCGCCGAGCCTAGCGGGGCTCCCCAGCAGCGACAGCGGGGACTGAGAGAGGAAGTGTAGCCGGGAGGGGCGCGGCCCGGCGCTGACAGCTATGGGTTGTGGGAACCTCCGCAGCCGGCTCCGAGCTCTCTCTGTGTTGTCCACCCTCAACCTGTTCGTCGCGCACAGTGGACAGTGCGGATTTAGCGCCGACCGGTCAAGGACCAGTGACTGGCCATCAGGCTTATCATCTGGACCACTGGCCACACCCTGCGCTGGGGAGACACGCCCTGCCCCTTCACCGGTGCACTTCCACCCCGACTCATGGCCAAAGAAGCCCCCTGGGGCTATCAGAGGCAGTCCTAGGGTGCTGGGACCTTGGCTTGGGTGGGAGCTGGTATGGGTGTGGGATTCGTGCCTCAAGACACTGACCCCCACCCTCCCGGTTCTTACCATCATGTGCCCCCCAGAAGTCATGAGGTTCGTAACTGGCTGACCCATAAAGGAGGAAGATAGCCCCAGGGAGAGAAGAGGTTCAGTCTAACTTTTGTCCCAAAGAATGCAGCCCCACCCATCCAGCCATATTTCCATCTAGGGAGAGTTTCCTCAGCGTCCTGACCCCAGGGATCTTCAAGGCTCCAGTTATAAGGGCACTTCCAGAAGCAGCCAGCAGGTGGGGACAGGGAGGCCAACAGGAGGCGTTGATTTTGTCAGCCTTCAAGCCCTGGAGAACAGGGACTAGCTGCTCATCCTCCTCCCCGCCTCCAACTTTCCCTTACTCCCCCTCCCCCCTTCCCCGCTTTTCTCTAAGAGCTGTCTTTGTTCCATGTCCAGACTTTTGTCTGAGTGGTCCAAATCACCAATTTCTCTCACCTGAGAAAGTTCTGCCATCTCCAAATTTGTCTCTCAAGCCCCTCTTAAAATATATTTCTGAAACAACAAACTCCCATCATGAAGCCTATCATCAAGGATCACAGCTGACATTCCAGAGCTCAGGAGGCTAGCACAAAGGGATTACAGTGACTTCTAGCCAACCTGACCTACAGTGAGGCCCTTTCAAAAAAAAAAAAAAAAAGTCAAAAAGTCAAGCATGGTGGCACACACCTTTAATCTCAGAACTTCAGAACTCAGGAGGTAGAAGCAGCAATCTCTGTGAGTTTCCAGGCCAGCTTGGTCTACAAAGCTAGTTCCATGACAGCCAGGGCTGTTACAGAAAAGAAACGCGGTCTCAAAAAAAAAAAGTATTGACAAGGATCTGGAAGAGTTGGAACCTCACTGATGATAAAAATGTAGTGGCTGTTTCTCCAGAAGACTAAATATAGAATTAACATGGTGACCCAGAAATTCCAGCCCTAACCATGTTCTTAAAAGAAATGGAACATGACTGCACAAATGCTGTACACAAATGTTATAGCAGCAGCATTATTTAGACAAGAAAAAGAGAGGACACCACCAGGGAATGGAGGGAGAAAGGAACCCCTCACTATGGAGTCTGATGGGAGCTGAGCGTCAAGAACTCCAGCTCACTGTGCTGGAGATGGGTCATCAGTGAAGAGCCTTTGTTGCTCTTGCTGAAGATCCAGGTTTGGTCCCCAGTACTTGCATGGTGCCTCAAACCGTTCACAACTCCTGATCTGAGATCTGAGGTCTTCTGATCTCTTCAGGCACCAGGCATATTCATGGTGCACATATATGCATTTACATACATTTGGACAAAACACTTAAGCAAATTAATATATACATATATAGTTCAAGTAACAACATTTGCTGTGAAGGTTGCCAAACTAGAGATTTTTTTTTTTTTTTTTGGAAACAGGGCTTCTCTATGTTGCCCTGGCTAGCCTGTAATTTGCAGATCAGGCTGGCCTTGAACCCACAGTTATCCACTTGGCTCTACCTCCTGAGTGCTGGGATTAAAGGCATGTGCCACCATACTCAGCATGAAAAAATATATAGAGATAGTTCAAATGAGAATTTTAAAATAGCAATGGCTCATGCTAAAGGTCAAGTATATATGGCCTTTCCTCTTTCTCAGCTATAAACATGTGGTTGTTAGGAATTTCACAAGAAACCCCATTTCTATTAATGCCCATGTTGTAACTCCCTGTGCAATCCTTATGACCCGTGACTTTGTCTTACCAGATTGGAACTGTATCCAAGGCTCCTCCATAACCACTCTGTAATCTCATTTACTGAAAAGGGGGAAAGAGAGCCAGACGGTTGTGGCACACGCCTTGAATTCAGCACTCTGGAGACAGAAGCAGGTGGATCTCTGAGTTAGAGGCTAGCCTGGTCTATAGAGAGAGTTCAGGACAGCCAGGGATACACAGAGAAACCCTGTTACAACAAAAACCAAAAAAGAAAAAACCTAAAGAAAAGAAAGGGAAAAAGAGATCAAGGAGGGGGATCCTTTAGAAACCAGTTAGTTAATCAATATCATTCCCAAAGCCTCCAAAATCTTAATATTTACACTAAGACACTTAAGTGTGAATCTCCTTTGAGAAGCCCTTACCCATTCTTTTGGGTGTTTGTAATTCTCTCCATGAGGGCTTCCCTTTCTAATAACAATTGCATTCAAATCTATATATAAAAAATCTTTTTAGCCGGTTGTAATAGCATATACCTTTAATATCAGCGCGCTGGAGGCAGAGGGCAAGTGGATTCTGTGAGTTCAAGGCCAAGCTGGTCTACATAGTGAGTTATGGGTCAGTCAGGACTACATGTGAGACCCTGTCCCGAAAAACAAACAGACAAAAATAAAACAAACAACAACAACAAGCCTTTAATGAACTCTAACTCTTGCTTCAAATAATCTTGTGAAATCATTTTCTGTAGTGAAATCAAGGATCCAGCATCACCTGCATGGAGGTCTCAGAGAGGGAAGGAAGTCTTTGGGCTGTTGAGGCAGTAGAATGGTCTGTGTTTTCATCTGCCCTACCACAGACAAAAACAACCTAAATGTCCACCAACTGGTGAATGAGTGCATAAAATGTGATATCCTCACAGCTGAATGACATTTAACCTTAAAAAAATGAAGTAAGATACATTTTACAACATGTAATAAACTTTTAAAAAACTAGGCTAAATGAAAAATTCCAATCAATAACAAAATAATCAGCAGCCCTTCTTTATACAAATTATAAATGGGTTGAGAATGAAATCAGAGAAAAACATCACCCTTCACAATAGACACAAACAGCATAAAATATCTTGGAGTAACTCTAACCAAACAAGTGGAAGACCTGGATAACAAGAACTTTAAATCTTTGAAGAAAGAAATTGAAGAAGACACCAGAAAATGGAAAGATCTCCCATGCTCTTGGGTAGATACAATTAACATAGTAAAACTGGCAATCTTACCAAAAGCAATCTACAGATTCAACGCAATGCCCATCAAAATCCCAGTAAAATTCTTCTCAGACCTCAAAAGACCTAAATATAAAACCAACAACACTGAACCTCATAGAAGAGAAAGTGGGAAGTATATTTGAGCGCATTAGCGCGGGAAACCACTTCCTAAATATAACCCAGTAGCACAGACATTGAGAGCAACAATTAATATATGGGACCTCCTGAAACTGAGACACTTCTGTAAAGCAAAGAACATGGTCAAAAAGACAAAACAGCATCCTACAGAATGGGAAAAGATCTTCACCAACACGACATAGGACAGAGGGCTGATCTCTAAAATCCAATAAAAAATAATGGGGTACAGACCTAAACAGAGAACTCTCAACAGAGGAATCTAAAATGGCTGAAAGACACTTAAGGAAATGCTCAACATCCTTAGCCATCAGAGAAATGCAAATCAAAACAACTCTGAGATTTCATCTTATACCTGTAAGAATGGCCAAGATCAAAAACTCTGATGACAGCTTATGCTGGAGAGGAAAGTGCACTTTCCGCCATTGCTGGTGGGAGTGCAAACTGGTACAGCCACTTTGGAAGTCAGTATGGAGATTTCTCAGAAAATTAGGAAACAACCTTCCTCAAGACCCAGTAATGCCACTTTTGGGTATATATCCAAAGGATGCTCAATCGTGCCACAAGGACATGTGCTCATCTATGTTCATAGCAGCTTTGTTTGTCATAGCCAGAACCTGGAAACAACCTAAATGCCCCTCAGCCGAAGAGTGGATAAGGAAAATGTGGTGCATTTATACAATGGAATACTACACAGCAGAAAAAAATGACATCTTGAAATTCGCGGGCAAATGGACGGATCTAGAAAACATCATATTGAGTGAGGTACCCCAGACACAGAAAGACAAATATAATATGTACTCACTCATACGTGGCTTTTAGACATAAAACAAAGAAAAACCAGCCTACAATTCACAATTCCAGAGAACCTAGACAACAAAGAAGACCTTAAGAGAGACATATATGGATCTAATCTACATGGGAAGTAGAAAACGACAAGATCTCCTGAGTAAACTGGGAGTGTGGGGATTATGGGACAGGGTAGAAGGGGTCGGGGGAGGAAGAGAGGGGAGCAGAGAAAAAAGTATAGTTCAATAAAAAAAAGATAAAATATAACAATCACGAAAAAAAGAAAAATGCCAATCAAAATAACACAGATTACAAAACTCTTTGTTTTTTCCAGTGCTGGAGGCGACACACAGTTGCCTCTCACGTGACAGGCAAGGAATCTACCGCTGAAGCCACATTCCTATGCCAAGATGCTCTGTGGCATGCTCATGGCTGCATGACCGTGAATCATACACTTCACACGACTGTGCTGTATCTGTTTTATCTTTTTTTCCCTTAAAACCCCAGGCCTGGAAAGGTGATGGGGTAAGTGGGTAAGAGCACTTGCTACTTTTGCAGGTTTGGTTTCCATCACTCACATGTAAGCCCATGGCTGTCTGCGACTCTAGTTCCGAGGGACTGACATTCTCTTTCGGTGTCTGAGGGTGCGGAGGAGCACACGGGGCACAAAGACGTAGGCAGGGAAAACACCCATATGCGGAGGGGAGCTGATCTGAGAAGCAAGACTTCCTCAAGGCCCACGCTGGTCAGGTTTCAAAAGCTTTTTTAGTTTCAAGCAAAGAAAGTCTCTCCCTCTTCCTCAGGGCTGTCTTGCATAGCTCAGTGGAAGAGTGCTTGCTTGACGTCTGGGAAACTCTTAACTCTGCACCTCCGCCCCCGTAAAATACAAACTTCTCAAGCTGGCTTCTGTCTGCCTGGTTCCTATTATGCTTCCTTTCATTTCACATTTTGTAGCTTTTGTAAATGTTTCTTTTATTTAAATTTATTTTCACATAGTTTTGCTTTGTTTTTGTTGTTTTGTTTTGAGCCAGGGTTTCTATGTGTAGCAGTGTCCTGGAAACAGGTTGACCTGGAACTCACAGAGATCCACCTGCCTCTGCCTCCCGACTGCTGGATTTAAAGGCCTGCGCCACCATGCTCAGCTTTACTTAGTTTCTTCATTCCATCTCTTGTCTTACTTTATGCGTATGGGTGTTTAGCCTGCCTCTCTAGAAACCACTCGCATGCAGCAGATCCTGTGGAAGTGGAGTCACAGACAGCTGTGAACTGCTATGTGGGTGCCGGGAATCAAACCTAGGTCCTAGGGAAGAGCAGCCAGTGCCCTTACACACTGAGCTGTTTCTCCAACCCCGTACATCACCATTTAAAAAAAAATAAAAAATAAAATGTGAATAAAATAAAATAAAATGTGGCCGGGCAGTGGTGTCACTTGCCTTTAATCCCAGCACTCGGGAGGCAGAGACAGGCAGATCTCTGTGAGTTCGAGACCAGCCTGGTCTACAAGAGCTAGTTCCAGGCTCCAAAAGCTACAGAGCAACCTGTCTCAAAAACAAACAAACAAGCAAAAAACCAAAACAACAACAACAACAACAAAAGGGAAAGTGGAGCCTGTGAGATCCTAGGGAGGTGGGTAACAAGCCAGGACCTGGGCTCACTGACTTTAATTTTCTTTGTACCAATCCCCAAATTTGCTCAGAGCCAGGGATGAGGCAATGTCTACAAGCCAGATGGAGCTTCCTGAAGCTGAATGTCTGAGACTGACAAAAGGAAAGAAGCCAGCTTCCTTAGACTGAACAGGCTTCCTGGAGCAAAGGAGGTGGGACTAGAGTCTGGGTGACAGGGGAGGATTAAAACAATTGATTTTCACAAAGGTACCCTTAGAGGGTCAGTCTTCCAGATCAAGGGTCCCTTATGAAGAAAGAAAGCAAAGTCCACCTGGCCAGGGACAATGTGCTGGGCCTGGGAGAATCCCTACCTCTCACAGAAAGTGGACTGTCCCTTCCCACACCTCCCTCGGGAGCCCATGCACGGAGAGGCCTGGCACTGTGCCTCTCTATCGCTATCTCAGGATCCAGAATAGCCCCCAGGCAGGCCCCACGCCAACTTTGAGAGCCCAGATCCAAGCCCTGACCCCTCTGGCAAGTTATCGTCCCAAATAGTCAGTGCCCAAAAATGGACATCTGGTTTTAGCATGAGAAGACCAAGACAGGAAGACGGTTCGTCGTCTGGGAAACCTCAACAGAGCAAACGGGAGCAGGAATCTGAGTAGTGGCAAACTGGGAGCAGAGAGACAGCCACAACTAGGAAACTGAACCCGGAGCAGCTACAAAACGAAAGGCCAGGAGCAGGCGGCTCAGTTCCGTGCCAAGGCTGCGTCAGACTGAAGCAGAGGATGACTGCAACCCAGGAGACAGCAAAGGCGAGGAAGGACCGAGGGAAGCAGAAGGCAGGTCCACAGCCCGTTTACTGCACCCTACCGCTCAGCATGCTCCAGCAGCCTACTCCCTAGTCCCGCACGCATTCTCCACCGCCCACCCCCACTTCCCTTCCCCCTCCCCCATGTCCCCTCCTGTTCCCGCCCCCACTGTTCCATTTTCTCCCCAACCCCTCTACCCCTTCACCCTGCCTCAGTCACACTGCCAACTCTCCTGGCAACCCCCTCCCATCCCACCCGTCCACCTCACATCTCCTGCCATCCCTTCAGGCCGGCCCTCAGCCCTCCTGTCTAAGAAATCCCCGTTAGAAAGGTGTGCCCCCCCCAAACGCGCGCACCTCCCTACTATTCCACTTCTCAGAATGTCTGCCGGGGGTTCGCATCTCAGCAAGGGAGCAGGTGGGCGCTGGAGTGGGTGGGGAGCATGTAACAACTCCCTTGCACACACAATGTGTGTATGTTTGTGTATGGATCGGGTATGTATCTACATGTGTGTATGTCAGAGGACAATCTCAGGTGTTGCTGAAGACAATTTTGCTGTTGTTGTTTGCAGGGAATGGTGATGTCAGCCTTTAATCGCATACCTCAGGAAGCAGAAGCAGATTTTCAGGAGTTTGAATCCAGCTTGGTCTACATAGTGAGTTCAAGGCCACCCTAGTGTTACACAATGAGATCCTGACTCAGAAGAAAGTTGGGGAGTAGTTAAGGCAATGTGTACAGCCTTTTCCTTGAAGGTTTTTCACTTTATAGAGAAGCAAGGAGATAGGCATTAAGTGGAAGGAGATGGGTGGGGGTAGCAAGACAGTTCAAAGCTGAGGCAGGAGGATCAAAGTCAGTTTGAGGAAAATCTGGGATACAAAGTGAATTGCAGGCCAGCCTGGGCTACAGAGTAAGACTCTCTTAAAATAATTAGGGTTATACAGCTCAACTGGTAAAGTGTTTGCCTAGCACACATGAAGCCCTGGGTTCAATCCCCAGCATAGCATAAAACCAGATGTGGTTAGACATATCTATAATGGGAGGTAGGAAGATGGAAAATTCGAGGCCTGTTGTAAGAGGCCATTTGTTTGTTTCCCGGCCACCCAGACTCCGGAAATAACCAAACAAAAACTATTAATTAAATCACTGCTTGGCCCATTAGCTCTAGATTCTTATTGGCTAGCTCTTACATATTAATTTAACCCATTTCTATTAATCTGTGTATTGCCACAAGGCTGTGACTTACTGGGTAAAGTTCTGGTGTCTATCTCCTCTGGAAGCTCCATAGCTTCTCCTAACTCCACCTTCTTCCTCCCAGCATTCAGTTAATTTTCTCCACCTAGCTAAGTTCTGCCTTGCTATAGGTCCAAAACAGTTTCTTTATTAATCAGTGATAATCACAGTTTATAGAAGGAAATCCCACATCAAAGGCCTACATGGGCTACAGAGTAATTTCAAGGCTAGTCTGGGTAATTTGGTGAAACTATGGAAGAAGAAAAAAAAAAAGAAGGTTGCCTGTGTGTAGGTCAGTGGTGGAGCTGTTAGTGTAGCCTACATATGTCCCAGGGTTCCATCCTCATTTCTGGATTAGTCGGAGTCCTCTAAAGGGACAGAACTGAAAGCGTGAATCTGTGTGCGTGCGCATGTACATGTATATGGGATTAATTAGATTGGCTTACATGGTATTGTCTAGGTTGTCCAACAGAGGCTGGCTCACCCCCACAGAGGTAGCTAGCTGCTCACTCCGTGAGGCCGGACATCTCAGCTGTCCCACTCCGGTGGTGCTGAAGGCCTGAAGGATTACCGGAGAGTCTCTGTTGGAATCCCGAATAAATTGTTTGTGATATCGGCAAAGGAAAGCCTCAGCTAGAGGAAGATGGACTTGTCAGCAAGAGGGAGGGCCAGCAGGCACAAAGCCGTTTCCTTCTTCCTCGTCCTGCTATCTGGGCTGCAAAAAGATGGTGGTGCCCTCATTCTGAATGGGTCTTCCTGCTTCAAATTATCAGATGGAGAAAAGCCCTCATGAGGGCCCAGCAGCTGAGGGTTTGGTTGATCCCACTTGCAGTTGACAACCATGATTGCCAATCACAAATGCACTCCTTGTCGGCTGTCATTCCCCATAATCCATCTGTCTTCTTGACAGGCCAGTGAAGGGAGTTAAAGGGCGATGTGGTGGGAACCACCACCCCTGCATCTTTCAGGTCCTTGATGTTGGCACGAATTTCTGAAATTCTTTCTGGGGTGCAACATTGCTTTTGGGTCACTGTTTTCCCCACTAGGAGCAACTCCAGTGGCTTCTATTTGGCCTTTCCCACCATAAAGCCCACACTCCAGTGTCAGAGAACCAAGGTGGGAATTCTGCCAACTTCTGACTTTATCTGTTTCAAATACATATTCTGGAACTGGAGAAATAACCACAGGATGAGCTTGAGGACCTACTGAATTCACAGTTAGACTTCAGCCAAAACTCTATGAATCCACTGACCCCCCCCCCAACAAGCCCCTGTGTTAACCAGAGGGCCACAATGTTTCTTGGAGTCTCCTGGAATCAAGTCAGTACCGATTCAGAACCAGTATCCAGTAAGCCCCAGAGTGTCAGATTGCTTCATTTTCTTCAATGTACTGTTACCCTTGTAAAATGTTCTATGTTCCTCTGGGGAAGGATGGGAGATAGGCTAACATAAATCTGTTTAGCAAGGTTAGGTTTAGCAAGGTCTTTTTATTATCATTTATACAGATAACTCAGGTGACCTGAGGCTGGTCCCATGAGGGGCAGCAGTAGGTTACACAAGGCCTCAGTGGCAGGTGGGCAACCACGGCTGGTGAGAGACAGATGGATACATACACCATGCAGAGAGAGTTTGGGTATAGAGTTTATTTAGTGGGCTATGGAGGGGAAAGGGGAAGTGAAGGGGAGAAGGAGAGAAAGGGGGAAGGAGAAGGAGAAGAGAGACAGGTAGAAGCTGCCTCTCCAGAAAAAGGGCAGAAGGGAGAGGAGAGAGATAGAGAGAGAGAGAGAGAGAGAGAGAGAGAGAGAGAGAGAGAGAGAGAGAGAGAGAGAGAGAGAGAGAGAGAGAGAGAGAGAGAGAGAGGAAGAGAATTGAATAGGAAGTGGGACAGAAGAAGGGGGAGGTTGGGAGTGGGTGGGGCTTGTCTCTTAAAGGGACAGGGTACCCAGGTGACAGACCAGGCCAGCAGATTACACCTTCTTCTAAGACACCTGGCTTTTCCTTCATTTAGGGCCTTCTGCCTCTGTGAATTGAGTCTGGAAATTGAGTTCATCAAACAAATTTAGTTCATTTATTCTTGAGTTTTCCTGTTATTCAGATTAAACAAAAACAGTAGGCTTGGGGCTGGAGAGAGAACTTGGCAGTTAGAGCACTGGCTGCTCTTGCAGAGAACCTGGGTTCAGTTCCCAGCACCCACATAGTAGCTCACAGCTGCCTATAACTCCAGTTCCAGAGGATCCAATGTCTTCTGGCTTCTGCAGGCACTAGGATGCTTGTGGTGCTCATACATATACGCAGCAAAATTCCCATATATGTGAAACAAAATAAATAGAAAATATTTTTCAATATCTGGATTTGATGGTTTATACCTTTAATCCCAACATCGGGAGGCAGAGAGGCAGGCAGATCTCTGTGAGTCTGAGGCCAGCCTGATCTACAGAGTGAGTTCCAGGACAGCCAGGTCTACACAGAGAACCCCCGTCTCCAGAAACAAAAACACCCAAAACCACTACCAACAACAAAAATCCATAGTAGGCTCTTATCTATTTTCTTCCTAGAAACATCGTGGCAGACAGTACCAAAGGTCCATACCGACTAGGCCATTATAGACCTTACTTAACTGGTGCGCCCATGACTGTAACTACGCTCATCTTGCCTTTGACAGTTCAGTGCTGCCACCTGGCCCTGCTACTCCAGGGCCCAGTTAAACCCATTACATTTCATTCATCCAAGCAAGCAGCAGCATCTCCAAGCCTAGGGTCCGGCACAAGAGAACAACACTGGCATCCTTCTCATCATCCCTCATTATGTATGACTCGGGTGCTGGGACCGAGGTGCTGAGAGCTGAATTTGCTTTCTCCGCAGGAGCAGTATGGAGTCTTAACTGCTAAGTCATTTCCCCAGGGCCTTCTTCATTCCTTTCTATTTTACTTATTTATTTATTTTTTGGTGGGGGGACAGCCAGGAGATTTTATTGGTTCAAGGTGGGGAACCACGGCAGTCTATCATTCTGGTGCTCAGCTTTGCCCCTCTTATAAGGTGATTTGTCACACTTTAAAAATGTATATTCTTTCGTTTAATTTATTATTATTACTAGTATCATCATCATTGCTGATGTTATTGTGTGTATGTGCATGCGCATGAGGGGGCAGGGCACTTGCACGTCAGGGCAGGGCATGTGTGTGCATGCGTGTGTGCGTGCGTGTAGGTCAGAGGACAACTCTGTGGAGTCGCTTCTCTTCTACCATTATGTGGGTACCAGGGATCAAAGCACCTCTATCTACGCAGCCATCTGGATCCATGACGCTTTTTCAGCTACACTTTCGAGAGATGTGATGTCTGTGTCTTTCTGGTCATCGTCCCTTGCACTCTTCCCTCATTTTGGGGATGTTTGGGCTCAAGCACCTGAAACACTTTCTGTTGGAGTCTGCTGGTATTTATCTTGCCTTCCTCCAGGGCCATCTGGGTAGGGAGGGGGTTAATGCTGAGCAAAGGAATCCTTAACGTGTGTGTGTGTGTGTGTGTGTGTGTGTGTGTGTGTGTGTGTGTGTGCCTGTCGCTCAGGGAGGTTAGAAGAGGGTGTTGGGTCCCCTCCTAAAACTGGAGTTACAGAAGGTTTTAAGCCACCAGGTAGGTGATGGGAATTGAACCTCTTGAAGATCAATCAGTGCTCCTAACCAGTAAGCCATCTTTCCAGCTGCCTGCGTGAGGCTCTCTTTCACAGAGTTCAGGAGGAGGAAGTGCTTGGTTACTAGGGGTTTAATTTCAAGGTTCTCTATCTTCTTTGCACACGCATCCTAAAGCAGTTAGATCTGGACTGACCCTCCACCCTCCATACCTGGAAGTATCAAGAATGTGTTTGAATAGAAAGTGTCCAAACTTGATTGTCTTTAGGGGGAGAAGAAACTTGTTCCATTGTTTTGAGAAGGGGTGCAGCTTGATGCAGGGGGAAGGGCTGGATGTTAATAGGTTGCTGAGTGCCTTGTTCAGGGAGGCCCTGTATACAGCTCAGTGCAGGTTGGGTTCTCAGGTTGCAAGTTCTATCGTTAGGACTGGGATGTATGTGTACACACAGTGGATGACGGTAGGGTTCTCAGGCTTCCGAGCGCATACTTAGAATAGGGGTGTGCACATAGCCCAAAACAAGTAGAGTCCCAGGCGGCTAAACTATTCCCTGCGCTTGCCTGCCTCACCTCTGTCTCTACCACATTTTTTCCTCTGGCAAAAGTTTTTTGTTTTTTAAGATTTTTACTTTTAAGCTTGCTGTGATGTCATACACCTTTAATCTCAGTACTCAGGAGGCAGAGACAGGCAGTTCTCCAGGAATTCAAGGTCAGCCTGGTCTACAGAGCGAATTCCAGGGCAGTCAGAACAGTATAAAAGAAAGACCCAGGGGGCTGGAGAGATGGCTCAGAGGTTAAGAGCATTGCCTGCTCTTCCAAAGGTCCTGAGTTCAATTCCCAGCAACCACATGGTGGCTCACAACCATCTATAATGAGGTCTGGTGCCCTCTTCTGGCCTTCAGGTATACACAGAGACAGAATATTGTATACATAATAAATAAATAAATATTTAAAAAAAGAAAGAAAGACCCAGTCTAATACATATATGTACATACATAATGTGTGTGCTTATGTAAACACTGTGGTGTGGGTGTGTTTAGTTTATGTATACTGTGTTGTGCTGTGTGTGTGTGTGTGCACGCTCTCGCCTGTAGAAGCGAGAGGATGGTGTCTGATTCCCAGGAGCAGGAGTTACAGGCCATGTGAGTCTCCTGAAAGTTAATTCTAGGACCCATACTAGATCCTCAGAAGTGCAGGAAGTACTCTTTACTGCTGAGTCCTTTCTCCAGCCATCTTTGCACCCCTGTAATTCTTATCCTGAAAATAAAAAGCTATAAATTTTTTCTTTAGAAAGCGGCAAGGCTCTTGAAAGCCCTTGGGATTCTTCCTTGGAAATTCATTTCCCCCACGAGGTCATATTCAGCCAGTCAGAGCAGTGGCAGGGGCTGATGGGGTGGGAGGTGAGGGTTGGGGAGGGGAGGGGTTGGGGGAGCAGGGTAAAGAGAGAGGGGTCTGAGAAACACTTCACTCAGATCAGTTTTTCACATTTTGCTTTCCAGGGCGCAGGAACACAGGACTCACTCCTGAAAAATAAAAAGAGTTCTCTGAGTGTGTAGAGGGGGAGGGAGAGGAGGCAGCTGCGGAATGTCTGAGTTTCTCAGCGTAGCTCAATACCAGGACGACTGGGCAGCCCTGGTTCCCAAGCAAGTGTGTCAGAGCAGAGGTCTGACTCACTGCCGGTGTGGAGAAGGTGGAAGCAAGTACTGTCTGTTCCCAGTCATGGTGTAGAACCCCACCACTCCGCGGGATCTTTCTAAGTCACCCCAGGATCTTTTTTCAATGGCTTGCCCAGCAGCTGGGCCTGACCCGGAGGGGTCTGGATTCCTTGTGCTAATATCTGTTGCTTCTCAACTCCATGACTGAGCACATTTCCTGAGGTAGTCAAGTAGCCAAGAAGACCAGTTTTACTTTCTTTTTTTATGGTTTATTTAACTTTTTTATGTGCATTGGTGTGAAGGTGTCAGATCCCTTGGAACTGGATCTTCAGACAATTGTGAGCTGCCATGTGGGTGCTGGGAATTGAACTCGGGTCCTCGGGAAGAGCAGTCAGTGCTCTTAACCGCTGAGCCATCTCTCCAGCCCCAGTTTTACTTTTATAGATGTGAGACATAGAGTAAGGCTTAGAAGATTTACTCAGCAGGCAGGCGGTTGAGCTCGCTGCTTAGCACTGTTAGCCTCCCCTACATCCTACGGTTTGGAATCTCCTGAGAGAGTCTGCACCCATGGTCTACTTACTTGATTGTATATCTTTAGGCCCGGGCTCTCATTTTACTATAAATTTCCATGTTTGAAGATCAGCCAGCACTCACTGAACCCAAGAAACAGAGCTTGGGGCTTCCTTGTGCTCCCCTAGAAAGTGGGGAGGTCAGGACTGACCTAGAAGAGGAATTATCTTGGGTGCATGAAATCAGTCTTTCAACCCATCAGCCACTTAGAGGAAATCAGCACATTACTGGAAACTCAAAAGCAGCTTCACCCAGAGGCCTTGTGGGTTTAAGGCAAGAAAAACCAGCCAAGCACCAACTGCATGGCAGTAGCCAAGGCCCAGAGAGGCAAAGCAGGCGAACTGTGCCGCGGTCCTTGCCTCTTCAGACTCTTCAGGCATAAATGTCGCCCCTCAGATTCTCTCTCTACGTATTCAGGGCAGAAGAGTTGACGCAGCAATTAAACACTTTCTGCTCTTATGAGGACCTGGGTTCTATTTCCAGCACCTGCCTCAAGAGACGTACAGCGGCAACTCCCGTTCCAGGAAGATCTGATGCTCTCTGTCCTCTGAGGGCATGCGCACACACACTCACAGAGTGCACATAAATGCAAGTACACAATACACATATATAAAAAGAAAAATCTTTACAGCTATATTATTATTGTCTCTGTATGTGACACACGAGTACAGTAAAGTGCGGGAGTACACAGACTTATGCTTGCCACAGGGCGCAAGGCAAGGCTAGAGGACAACTTCAAGAGTAAGTTTTCACCAGGCGGTGGTGGCGCACGCCTTTAATCCCAGCACTCGGGAGGCAGAGGCAGGCGGATCTCTGTGAGTTTGAGACCAGCCTGGTCTACAAGCGCTAGTTCCAGGACAGGCTCCAAAACCACAGAGAAACCCTGTCTCAAAAAACCAAAAAAAAAAAAAAAAAAAAAAAGAGTAAGTTTTCGCCGGGCAGTGGTGGTGCAGGCCTTTAATCCCAGCACACAGGAGGCAGAGGCAGGTGGATCTCTGTGAGTTCAAGGCCAGCCGGACCTACAAGACCTAGTTCCAGGACAGCTAGTATTCTTACACAGGGAAACCCTGTCTCAAAAAAAAAAAAAAAAAAAAAAAAAGTAAGTTTTCTCCTCCAATCATGGATCCCAGGATTGAACTCAGGTCATCAGGTTGGGTTGCAAGTGCTTTGGTTAGCTAAATCAGCTTGTTAGATATTTTTTTTTCTTTTTTTAAAATTGAGACAGGGTCTCATGTATCTCAGGGCTGGCCTCACATTCTACATAGCTGAGGATAACTTCAAACTGTAAAGCTTTTCCTGCCCGATAAGCCTCTCTGCTGATGCAATAATCCAAATCAGACCAAGTCAAACCAAATTAGAAACTCCCAGGAGGCCCTTAGGGAAAACATGGAGGGAGGGGGGAACCAGAGAGACCAAGTATTATCTGGGGAGCAGTTTAAGTAGCCTGTGGGGGTGATCTTGACCCTCCCTGGAGAGGGGTCACAGTTTGGCAGGTTTTCTCTGAGGTGGAGTCTGGAATAAGGCAACTCCCAGGAGAGGGGGCTTGAAATGGAACTTTCCACCCAACATTGCAAAATGGATGCCAGGAGCTGGGGTGAAGCCCCACTCAAACATCCCAGACCCTTTGGATATAAGGATGTCAGTGGCTGGGGTGACGCTTCCAACCAAACACAAACTTCTATCTGCCTCTCTCTCCCTCCAAAGCGGTAGGGTATGGGCAACCACCACTGTACCCAGTTTACCCACGGCTTGGGACTGAACCCAGTGTTTTGTGCATGTTAGTCAGGCCAGCTGAATGAGCTACCAAATGAGCTGTAGCGCCAACCTGCCCCCCCCACCCTCCCCTCTGACATTGTTAATTTGGAGAGTGTCTCACTGAAGCGCTCAGACTGGCCTTGAACTTTATATCCTAAGAGGCTTTAAACTTCAAATTCTCCTACCTCACCTAAAGGGATTCTAGCCAGCTAGAGCATGGCAAACAAGACTGTCAGGCCTGCCCTTCTCCCCCATTCCCTCTACCATGCTAAAAAGAAAAGAAAACAAACAAACAAAAAACATTACACGACCAGAGTTAGTCTCCTCCTGAGGCTGACTACCAAGCTCTAGCAATCAAAGTATTGAAATCCAGCAATCAAAAACCTCTTCTGGCTGCCCTAACTAACATGCCCAATTAAGATGAAAGGGCTCATCCTCACAAGGGCTTTCCCTTTTACCTTTACAAACGGCTTTTGCCTATGGTCTCCTCTATCCAGAGGCAGTCCTTTGTCCTCTGAACAAACGCCCTTCCCCTTCTGCCTTGGCCTCCATCTCCTGTGTTCAGTCTCTTATTCCCTGCCTGCTCTCTCTTCTGTGTTGAGAACTTGGTCTTGGGGTGTCCTGAGCCAACACTGGTCCCTTCCGTCACCTCCCAAATAACTAGGATAAAAGTCTGCTCCTCTGGGCCTGACTTCTTTTTTTAAAAAAATTGTTTTGTTTTAAATAGTTTATTATTTTTATTTTTTATTTTTCGAGACGGTGTTTCTCTGTGTAACAGTCCTAGCTATCCTGGAACTCACTTTGAAATCCAGGCTGGCCTTGAACTCACTGAGATCTGCCTGCCTCTGTCTCCCAAGTGCTAGGATTACAGGCATGTCCCACCATCACCGGGTTGATTATGTATTTTTATGTACTTTGCATGACATGTGTGCCTGGGGCCAGAAGAGGGCACCGATCCCCCATTGCTGGAATTACAGATGGTTGTGAGTCACCATGTGGGTATCTGGAATTGAACTTGGTTCCTCTAGAACAGTCAGTGCTCTTATCCACTGAGACATTTGTTTTGAGATAGAATCTCTCTGTGAAGCTTCGACTATTGTGGAACTCATTCTGTAGACCAAACTGGCCTCAAACTCAGAGATCTGCCTGCCTTTGCTTCTAGTGCTGGGGTTAAAATTGTGTGCCACCATGCCCAGCCTCTTTTTAAGTCTTTAATTAACATAGTAATTTTACATATTTCTGGGGTTCTGTGTGACATTTTAAAACATGAGTACTGCTCTGACCAGGGTAACTGACATATCTTCCACTTGAGGCATGATTATCTTGTGTTTAGAGTGTTCATTATTCTCTATACTAGCTATTTTGAAATATCTAATTATTGCCAACCATAGTTACAAGCGAGTCTTCCTAACCTACTTCACCCCGACTACAACCACCAGCCAATCTCTCTCCATTTAACGTCCCTGCTTTTCTTTTTTCTGGTGAGCCTGGAACTGCTGTAGTTGCATCAGCCTCCTGAGTCTGGGATTGGAGCAGTTCTCAACCTGTGGGTTTCGACCCCTTTTTTTGGGGGGGAGGGTCAAATATCAGATATCCTGCATATCAGATATTTACAGTATGATTCGTAGCAGCAGCAAACTTACAGCTATAAAGTAGCAATGAAATAATTTTTTGGTCGGGGTCACCACAGCCTGAAGAACTGTAATAAAGGATTCCCACAGCATAAAAAAGGATTAAAGGTGGGTGCTGCCACACTCAGCCGTATCTTTGTTTCTCTAAGATTCCTAGCTCTGTGCCTTCTCCCTTCTCAAGGTCTTGGCTGCTGTGGGAATAGGAGCCACACACACTGTTCCAGTAAATCTTGCTACCTGCTTCCAAGAAAAGCCCAGAAGGAGGGGCAGGAGTTAGAGTTAGGCTAATCAAGAAGTCAATTTTAAAAATCTGAACCAAAGTGTTGGCTGTAAAAGAAGAGCAGGCCAGCTTCTGACAATTACACTGAGGCTTGGGAAAACAGCCTCCAGGGAAGCCGAGGACAGAGCAGGTCTTGGTGGCTGCTGGCTAATCCAGATAGACTTGAATTTGGTCCACAGCAAAAGTGGAAGGAGAGTACTCTGGAGTCTATAAGGTTGTCCTCTGGCCTTCACATGCACATCACTGCATGCACACCCATGCACACACACAGAGAAATTAAAACGATTGTTTAAAGGAGTCCAGAGCTGTGCGTGGTGGACCACTCCTGCAATCCCAGCACTTGGGAGGTGGGTCCAAGAGAATAAGGCCCTATCTCAAAAACCAAACCACTCTTTTTCCTCAAAAATAAACAGAAACAATTATGGAGTCCTGAGCAACAGTGTAGGGCCATACTTTGCTATACAGGGCATCTGAGGCCAGCCTGGACTATATAAGACATTGCCTCAAATAAATAAAAAGGCTGGAATAGTTTAAGTGGTAGAGTGCTTGTCTTGCATTAATCTCTAGAGTGACATCACACACACACACTCCCCTAACACTACCTCTTATTGGCTTTCTTAGAGGGTGCCAGCTTGTTCTGTGAACTCAGCAAATATTTTTTTTAAAGATTTATTTATTATGTAGTGTTCTGTCTGTATCCTTACTGACCAGAAGAGGGCACCAGATCTCATTACAGATGGCTGTGAGCCACCACTTTGCTGGGAATTGAACTCAGGACCTCTGGAAGAGCTGTCAGTGCTCTTAACCAGCCCTGAACTCAGCAATCTTAAGGCAGAGATTACCGGTCTTATGTAAGTCATTCTATTAACAACCAGGACTCATGGGTCTATGAGGGCAACTGAAGACACTTT
>NW_026068025.1:3681410-3684338 GCF_014885135.2 Alexandromys fortis | reverse complement strand
CCTCCAGGGTGATGGTCTTGCCGGTCAGGGTCTTCACGAAGATTTGCATTTTGACCTTGAATTTAAAAGGTTAATTGTAAATATCTTGTAAGAATTTCGACTTCCACAAAATACCTCTAGGGAAAACCCCTCCCCCGCGTTTCATCACAACACAAAATCTGTTTTGTCATGGTTCAAAGATGCGAAAGCATTTTAAAACACTAAACTGGCGTCCAGAACCGTCACGGGCTGCAAGACTTCCGAATCTGCCAGTAACAGCCGAGATATATGAATTAAAAAAAAAAACCCAAACCACAATGCCGTTAGTAAAAATTCCCATTTAAACACAAACACATAGCTCCTACAATGAAATTAGCGTTAAGCCTGGCCGTTGAGTCGCCGAGTACCTCCTTTCTGCATTCCCCCACTGAAATAACCGCGATGGCCTCTCCATCGGTTAGGCGTCCGTTAAGCTCCCTGGCGCGCGCGCCAGGGCCGCCCCCGCTCCGCGCACGCGAACAAGGCCCACTCTTCCCGGAAGGCCCGTTGCCGCGTCACGACAGCTCGCCCTCCCCTCCCCCACCCCTAAGAAAAAGCCCGTCTAGCTTAACGTAAGCCCCTTCTCCTAGTCCTTCCGACTCAAGCGCCGCTGACCATTACCCGTTAACGAATGTGATGAAACGAGAAAACGCCGAGCGAAACACCGGGACGCGAAGACCTCAGAGCCGCACAATGCCTCTCGTCACTGAGCTCCGCTGCCGCGCGAGCCACTATTTATGCAGCGTCTGTTGCGTCACTCAGCACGCTTACGTAGCCGTCGTCTTCCTGCGCCACCGAAAGTAGTCCCTCGTCCACCACCTCCTACCACTCAGTTAGACTTTTCACCCAAGGGCCCAGTTCCTCAAAACCGAAGTAAAGAACACTAACAAATAAAAGACCCTTTATTTCCGGCGACCCTTCTCCTCCTGAACAAAAATATGGACAAAATCATCGGGCGGATGGATTCAAGTTAAAGGGGCCTCCCTCGAAAGCTCTGGAAACTTCCTTGCTGCGTCAGCGCTGATTGGTG
Organism: Alexandromys fortis; assembly: GCF_014885135.2. Taxonomy (NCBI): domain Eukaryota; kingdom Metazoa; phylum Chordata; class Mammalia; order Rodentia; family Cricetidae; genus Alexandromys; species Alexandromys fortis. The sequence continues at coordinate 3,683,290 of NW_026068025.1, read as the reverse complement.
AGGCGACAAAGATTAAGCGGCGCTGATTGGTCAGGGCCACGGGCCGCTCGATTGTTGCTGGGCTCGGTTCTGGGGCAGTTTAACGTCGACGTTGCTAAGTAACCGGGTGCGCCTGCGCCGCGACTCGTTTTCGAGAAGTACCGTCGTTTCCTGCCTGAGGTGGGGGAGGGGGTCTTCCCGCGTCCCGAGTCCTGCCCCCCCTCCATTCCCCTGTGGCCTCGGCGGGCTTACGCTTTAGCGTGAATTGCGACCCCACACGGCTCGCACTGCTGGACGTTAGCCTTCGCTCCGTCCCCTGCAGGGTAGACATTGATGCTTCTGCAGCCAGAGCCCTTAGCGGCTTTGTCTTATCCCTAGCCGCCCGCAGGCTCAGACGGGGGAGTTGAGCGTCAGCGGGGCTGGAGGCTGAGGGCTCTGTTAGAGACCCGGCCGGGCAGATTCTCTTCCTCCTCAGTAGTCTTTAAACAATGGAAGGAAGGGGGGCACTTGCTTATTAGACTCAATACCCAGGGTTCACCCACCTCTCTAATTGGGGGTGCCTATTGTACAAAGGAAGGGGAAGGAGCAGTTTAATCCTAGAACCTCAGGATTGGGTTCAGACATCCTGGGTGTGGCCGTTTTTCCCTCATCGAGATAAACAAGGAGCAAGCAGGGCTGCGTGGATCGCGACGTCGTGCGGAGTCACGAGGGTGGCCACGTAAATAACCTTGAAAACAGCTTTGTTTGCCCCGGCTGCCAACCACCTTTCAGTAAGACCTCTAGCTGTGTTAAATTAAGTAACCTTCACTCTGTAAAGGTTCACTAGTTTTTAACATAGAACTGAACGAAACGTTGGGAAATTTTCTGGTTTGCCTAGCGCGAACCAAAAGTCCCCAGCTTCGATTTCCTCAGCACTGTGTCTACTATTTAGAATAAAGAGTTGGTAGATTTTAATTTGAAATGGATTAAAGTTTAGAAAATGTCCTTTTTACATAGTACTTTATTCTTCTTAGGCCTCATGAGTTGGACCTTGTTTCACCAAGCAGAGTAAGTCCTGAGTCAGACATTTTGACGTGCAGGTTGAGCGAGAATGCAGATCTTATGACTGGTGTGATGACTTCACTGGGTTATATTCTAGCAATTTCCAGAACGTAGTCTTATCACTTCCTGGTTTATTGTTTTCTCAAAGTAGATCATTTGATTACTTCATCACAGCAATGATGTTTCAAAAGAATGGCATCTGGACTCCTCCTAACGCAGATGAGATGGCATTTTTTTTTAAGATTTGTTTATTTATTATGTATGCAGTATTCTGGCTGCATGTATAATCATACATGCCAGAAGAGGGCACCAGATCTCATTACAAATGGTAGTAAGCCACCAAGTGGTTGCAGGGAATTGAACTCAGGACCTCTAGGAGAGCAGCCTGGGCTCTTAACCTCTGAGCCATCTCTCCAGCCTCAAGATGGCTTTTTTTTTTTAAAGATTTATTTATTTATTATGTATACAGTGTTCTGTCTGTATGCTTGTTGGCCAGAAGAGGGCACCAGATCTCGTTACAGATGGTTGTGAGCCACCATGTGGTTGCTGGGAATTGAACTCAGGACCTCTGGAAGAGCAGTCAGCGCTCTTAACCTCTGAGCCATCTCTCCAGCCCGGCTTTTTTCATAGTATAATTTTTATTTGGTCCATGAGTCCTTGTCTCTCCCTACTCGCCACCCCTGACAGGGGGGTCACTGTGTAGCCCCTGGTTGGCCTGAAACTACAGTGTAGATCAGGCTGGCCTACAGCTCAAAGGGATCATCTTGGCTTTGCCTTCTGAGTATTGGAATTAAAGACCTGGACCATCATTCATGCCCAACTGTATGTATGAGTGGTTACATACATACATAACTAAGCAG
>NW_026068025.1:3678354-3680815 GCF_014885135.2 Alexandromys fortis | reverse complement strand
AAAAAAAAAAAAAAAAAAAAAAACAAAACAAAACAAAAAAAAAACCAAAAAGACCTAAGGCAAGCCAGGTATGGTAGCACATGCCTTTTATTCCAGCACTCTGAAAGCAGAGGTCTGTGAAACCAGCTTGGCCTATGTAGTAAGTTCCAGACCAGGTAGCGCTACATAGAGAAACCTTATCTCAAAAGCAACAACAAAATCTTGTTTACTGTGCTTTAAAACGCATCAAGTGTTCACTTTGGCAGCACATATACTAAAATTGGGACAATAAAGAGAAGACCAACATGGGCCCTGGGGCAAGGCTGTCATGCACATTCATGATGAAGTACTCCATTTCTTCCCAGCAGCTGAGGAGGAAGACAAGAAAGCTAGAGGTGGTGGATAGTAAAGTACAACATATAAAAAGGTCTTAACGAAACCTATTTGTTGTTTGTTGCGGTCCAGAGATTGAACACAGCACCTCACACATGTAGTTATAATGAGATGTATCCCAAACCCTTAACCCATCATTTTGTACAATGAATATACTTAATTAAAAAAATAAGTTTCATTGAGATGGACATGGTAACAGTGCTTGCAGCCCTATCATGCAGGAGGTAGAGGTAGGAGGATTTGAGAGTTAAAGGCCAGCCTGAACTACATGGTGAGTTCAATACATAGTGCTAGGCAGGAGGTGGTGGTGCACGCCTTTGATCCCAGCACTCGGGAGGCAGAGGCAGGTAGATCTCTGTGAGTTCGAGACCAGCCTGGTCTATAGAAACCCTGTCTCAAAAGACAAAACAAAAAAAGAAAGCAATGAGACCTGTCATGTGAGCTGAGAAATCTGGGTCCTGTAGTTGAGAGGCGAGCCTGGCCATGCCATCCTAGTGTGTCAAATTCCCTTTTTTTGTTTGTTTTGTTTGTTTTGTTTTTTGAGACAGGGTTTCTCTGTAGCTTTGGTACCTGTCCAGGAACTAGCTCTTGTAGACCAAGCTGGCCTCGAACTCACAGAGATCCGCTTGCCTCTGCCTCTTGAGTAGAGTACTGGGATTAAAGGCGTGCCACTGCTGGGCCAAATTCCCTTCTTACGGGGAGCTGAAGTATCAAGCCTTGGTACAAAATGGTGCCCTTTAATCTGCTCAGTCTGTGTGCTGCAGCTTCTCCTTCCTGCTAGTGACTCTATTAGTGAAGACTACCATCTCTAGTCCATATTCTGTCTGAAAAGCACATTTGATTATGCGAGAATCACGATTCACTTTCTGCTTCTGTATTTCTGTATTCTGTCACTCCAAATAGGAATGTGTAGAGCAGTTGAGCACTAGTCTGTGTTCTAAAGTCCAGGACAGATTGTCAGGGCTTTTGTTTCCTCACTTTGCAGAGTTGTGTAGGCTCTTGGTTTTGCTTTTTGTTTGTTTCATTTTGAGACAGGATCACACTGTAGCTACAGCCATCCTGGAACTCACTATGTAGACCATCCCAACCTAGAACTCAGAGATCTGCTTGCATCCCCTCATCTCTGTCCCATAAGTGCTGGGATTACAGCTGTGGATCAACCACAGCCAGCTAGGTTCTTGTTTTGTGAGCACATCACAGGGGTCATCACCTCACCTGTGAACACATCACAGGGGGGGCCACTCCTCACTGTGAGCACACCACATGGGGGTCACTCCTCACCTCTGTGCACATCACAGGGGTCATCACCTCACCTGTGAGCACATCACAGGGAAGGGTCATTCCTCATGTCTTACATCACCTCACCTGACATGGTGATTTTAGGAACTTAAACTAGATCCCCAAAACTTACATTTTTCTTTAAGGATCTGGAGAGATGTCTGAGTGTTAGGAGCTCTTGCTGCTCTTGCAGAGAACTCTAATTTGATTTCTAACACCTGCATGGGGTGGCTTACGACCTCCTGTGACCCTAGCTCTAGGGACTCTGTCGCCCTCTTCAGGTTTCTGCAGGCACTCACACATATGTGTGCAGTAGAACACATTTTTTTTAATTAAAAAACAAGCATTCGTTTTTCTTTTAATTGTGGTAAGATACAATATACATAAAATGACCATTTTAAGCATATTGTTTGTTTTTGTGAGGCAGAGTTTCACTATATTATCCACACTGGTTTTGAACTCACAGTCCTCCTGCCTCAGCCTTTCCCTAGTACTGGGATCAGAGACATTCAATTTCACACCACCTTTCTTTCCTTTTTTTAATTTTTTTTTTATTTTTTTAAGGGTGGGAATATGTATTTATTTTTTTATATATTTTTTATTAATATTTATTGAGCTCTACATTTTTCTCTGCTCCCCTCCCTGCCTCTCCCCTACCTCCTTCAATCCTCTCCCAGGGTCCCCATGCTCCCAATTTACTCAGGAGATCTTGTCTTTTTCTACTTTCTACTTCCCATGTAGATTAGATCTATGTAAGTCTCTCTTAGTGTCCGCATTGTTGTCTAAGTTCTCTGGGATTGTGGTTTGTAGG
>NW_026068025.1:3674977-3676571 GCF_014885135.2 Alexandromys fortis | reverse complement strand
GGGAATTGAACTCAGGACCTTTGGAAGAGCAGGCAATGCTCTTAACCACTGAGCCAACTCTCCAGCCCCTTATTTTTGTTTTTTTTGAGACAGGTTTCTCTGTGTAACAGTCCTGGCTGTCCTGGAACTCACAGAAATCCACCTGCCTCTGCCTCCTGTGTGCTGGGATTAAAAGCATGCAGCACCACTGCCTGGCATCCCAGGCCTTTTTTTTTTTTAGGTTTTATTTTTAAATTATGTGTCTCTTTGTGAGTATGTGCATGAGACTGCAGGTGCCAGCAGAGGCCAGAGGTGTCATATCTCATGGAGCTAGAATTACAGGCCATTGTGAGTCACCCGCATGGGTGCTGGGACCGTATTGACTCTACTGCAGGAACAGCACCTGCTCTTAATTGCTGAGCTGTCTCTTCAGACACAGGACAAATTTCTTGTTTGTTTGTTTTTTTGCTTTTTCGAGACAGGGTTTCTCTGTGGTTTTGGAGCCTGTCCTGTAGGCTCCAAAGTAGGCTGTTTATTTTTGAAGTGTACCATGCATTGGCATTAAATACAGAACTTTTTCATTATCTTAAACAGGAACTCTGAAGCCATTAAATAACTCCCCATTTCCTTGTCCCTTGACCTCTGTGAACCTCTCTTTTATTTTCTGTTTCTATGAGTTTGAATCCAAGCAGAATTTAGTGTCATTTCTGGTAGGAGACATTTCGATTGGCTACAGATGATACGTTTCCCATTGCCAACTAGAACTCTTCCATGCAGAAGAGAGCCCATGTTAAATAGAAGCTATCATTTGAACAGACACATGGATACTACAGAAAAACATTCAGAAATGATGCAGATAGAAAACATACGAGATCCTGTGACAAATCACTGAGTTCAGTATGTTCTGTTTCAGTCCTGGGGATTGAACTCAGGACCTTATATATATCATGAATGCTAAGTAAGGGCCCCACCACTGCTATATGCCCAGGGTTTTTTTTTTTACTTAACAAATTGCTGTAGATATTTGTGTGTGTGTGTGTGAGAGAGAGAGAGAGAGTGAGGGGGGGGGAGACAGCCATGGTTGTGTGAATGTGGGCACTCGAATGCCATGGATCACGTGTGGAGGTCTGAGATGGTTTTCAGGAGCTGGTTCTCTCCTTCCACTATGAGTTCTTGGACTTGAATTTGTGTGACAAGCACTTTTTCTTCCTGAGTCATCTGGCTGGCCCGTTTTTTACTTTTTGAGACAGGATTTCAGTGTCTTCCTCTGTCCCCTAGGCTGGCCTTAAACTTGTGATCTTCTGCCTTGGCCTCCCTCCAGCCTGGGATCCCAGGTCTGTGCCATCACATTCAGCAACTTTATTTTGTTTCTGTGGTGATATTTTCTTATTTATTTTTGGTTTTTGTTTTGTTTTGAGACAGGGTTTCTCTGTGTAGCCCTGGCTGTCCTGGAACTCACTCTGTAGACTAGGCTGGCCTCAAATTCAGAGATCCGCTTGCCTCTGCCTTCCTAGTGTTGGAATTAGAAGTGTGAGCTGCCACTGCCTGGCAAATTGCAGATTTTGTTTTCTGTTTTTTTTTTTTTTTTTTTTTTTTTTTTTTTTTTTTTTTTTTT
>NW_026068025.1:3662575-3674911 GCF_014885135.2 Alexandromys fortis | reverse complement strand
TTGGTTTTGGTTTTGGTTTTTCGAGACAGGGTTTCTCTGTGGCTTTGGAGCCTGTCCTGGAACTAGCTCTGTAGACCAGGCTGGTCTCGAACTCACAGAGATCCGCCTGCCTCTGCCTCCCGAGTGCTGGGATTAAAGGCGTGCGCCACCATCGCCCGGCATGTTTTCTGTTTTCTTTATCAAGTTTTAGCAGGTATCTATTTTACTGACACAATTTGTTAAAAAATCCTAGAAAAATTATTGCCCACCATGAGTAAAAGGACACATGTACAGATTTCACACTGGGGGAGGAAGCTAGTTTTATGAAAGAAAGCAGGTAAAAAATAATGTGGGAATTCTCATGTGCTGCACTTAAAGCCGGAAAGTAGAATAATATGTGCATGTTTTGAAGAGGAAAGTATGACAAGAAATCAAAGACTATATCCCCAGACAAAAATTTCATCCCATTTTGGGGCAAAAGAAAGACAATTTTAGAACCAAGTGCTCAGAACATTTATCAGCCATGACACTAGCTGAGGACATTGTCTAATCAACTGATACTTGTGACAGAGAAGTGGTGAGCATGGCCCTGTGTGCAACTGACCTTGTAAGTATATATCTAAGTGGGTAGTTCAATCATTCAGAAACAGACTCAGCCTTAGCCAGGCTCAGTTCTGACAATGTGGTAAACTAAAGATGAGAAATTCTTCCTGTAAAGGTTCAGGAATGAGTCAAATAGCATCCTTAGGGGAGCTGGGCATGATTCAATGGGAAAGAAAGAAGAAAACACAATTTCTCTCTCTGTGTGTACATGCGTGTGAGCACCCGTGTGTGTGTGTGTGTGTATGCAGAAGCCACAGGGAAGAGTCTGCTGTTCTGCTGAGATAGTTTGTCACTGAACCTGCACCTAGCCTGTTGGCCAGAAAGCTCCAGCAATCCTCCTGTCTCTGTCCCACCCCCCAGCACTGGGCTACAGGTGTGTTACAGCCACACACCTTTTTACATGGTGCTGGGGATTTGAATTTGGAGGAACTTTACCTGACTTTACAACTAAGGACTTAACGAGAGTGGTATTAGTGTGAGGGAGGATGGGTAAACTAAGCAGTGGAATAGAAGGGAAGGTTAAGATAGACTCCAGGTAATGGCTCAGCATGCAGGCTCTCTCTTGGGCCACCAACCAGCTCCCAAATCATGACAAAGAGACTAATTATTAGTTATGAATCTCAGTCTTAGCTTATGCTTGTCCCACTAGCTCTTATAACTTAATTTAACCTGTTTCTCTTTATCTACGTTTTGACTCAGGTTTTTTGTTTGTTTGTTTGTTTTTTAGCCTTTCATTCTGTAAGTCCTACTCCATGTCTAGCCGACTGGAGGTTGCCTGCCTGGCTCTCTCTCTCTTCCCTTTTCCCTCTTCCCTCCCTACCTCCCCCCATAGATAGTCTAGCTATCCCTCCCCTTACTTATTTTCTCTGCTGGCCAGCTCTTCCTATCCCTCTACTGCCTAGCTACTCGTTGCCTAGCTAATACAGCTTGTTATTAGACCAGTCAAGTGCCGTAGGCAGGCAAGGTGAAACAGTTGCGACTTATCTTTTATTAAAAATAACTTATTTATTTTTACTTTTATGTGCACTGGCGTACATGTATGTCTGTGTGAGGGTGTCAGATCTTGGAATTGCAGACAGTTGTGAACTGCCATGTGGGTGCTGGGAATTGAACTCGGGTCGTCTAGGAGAACAACCTGTTCTCTTAACTGCTGAGCCATCTCTCCAGCCCCCCAGTTGCAACATATCTTTACATAGTTAAACACGCATCATTACACCATTAAACAAACAGAGCATAGACAAATATAACACACCTTTACGTAGTTGAAATAATATTCCACAACAGATCAGTTGACATTTGACAGAGAATGCAGTTCAGTGTGTATATGATCTTTTCAATAAACCAATGGCGATTAAACAACTGGATATCTTTGTGGAATGGAAAAGAACTTGACTTCTACATATACCATATGTAGAAATTAATTTGAGGGAGCTGAAGAGATGGCGCTTGTTGCTCTTGCAGAGGATCTGGGTTCAGTTCCCAGCACTCATGTGATGGATCATGACCATCCATAGTATAATTAGTTCCAATTCTAGGGGATCTGACACCCCCTTTTCACTTCTGTGGGCACTGGCATGTAAGCAGTGTATGTAAGTGTAACCAAAGCACTCAGACACAAATAAAATAATAAATCATGAAAAATAAAAATTTAAGATAGAAAATAGACGTAAGTTCAAGAACTATAATATTACAAGAAAATGTTCATGACCTTCAAGGTAGGCAGAGTTATATGGAAACTAAGAAATAAAAGAATGCACAAGCTGAACTTCGTCAAAATAAAGAATTTCCACTCCTGAAAAGATGGCACTGGGGGCTGGAGAGATGGCTCAGTGGTTAAGGGCATTGCCTGCTCTTCCAAAGGTCCTGAGTTCAATTCCCAGCAACCATATGGTGGCTCACAACCATCTGTAAAGAGGTCTGGCGCCCTCTTCTGGCCTTCAGGCATATACTCAGACAGAATATTGTATACATAATAAATAAACAAATAAATAAATATTTTTAAAAAAAAGATGGCACTGAGGAAGTGGAAAGACAAGCTGCCCCTGGGGACTGCACCCTTCACATGCATGTCTGGCAGTGTATATCAAACTGTTCCGGTTAGCTTTTGTGTCCACACAAACTCAGCTCATCTAGGAAGAGGGAGCCTCAGTGGAGAAAATGCCCCCATCAGATTGCTCTGCTCCAGTGCCATCCCTGCCTGTTGCTGCCATGCTCTCTGCCATGCTGGTCATGGACTCCAACCCTCTGCAACAGTACGCCCTGATAAACTCTATTATAAATTGCCTTGGTCATAGTGTCTTATCACAACAATAAAAAATTAACTAAGCAATAAATTTGTGGGGCATTTTCGTGATTCGTGATCGATGTGAGAGGGCCTGGCCCATTGTGGACAGTGTAGCCCTTGATAGATGGTTCTGGAAACCCAAGAAACTCATTCATCCATAGTCTCTGCTTCACTTCCTAATTCCAGGTTCCTGTCTTGAATTCCTGCCCTGATTTGCTTTCTTATATGATCCAGAATCCAGGACCACTTGCCCAAGGTTAGCACTGCCCACTCCCTCATCGGCCACGAATCAAGAAAATGACCCACATGCTTGCCTACCTGTTAATTGGATGGAGGCATTTCTGTTTTTCAGTTGAGGTTCCATTCCAGATGACCCTTGCTTGAGTCACATTGGCAAAAACTAATCAGCACAGATCATAAATATTGACATCCATATATGCATGCAGAATGATCTCCAAAACGTTGAACAGTGTAATACTTAACGGTGTAGATACTATTTTTGAAATACTGTGGTGGATCACACGTATAATTCCAGCACTTAGGAGGCTGAGGCCAGGGGATTGCTACAGGTGTGAGGCCAGCCTTAGCTAGACTAGGTTATAGAGTGAAACACCGACTCCAGAAATCAGGGCATCTGAGTAAAGGTGACTGATACCAGACAGCCTGTTTGGTGGGAGGGGGATCTGATGGCACAAGCTGTCCTCTGTTCTCCATGTGCGCTGGCTTTCCTCCCTGAATAAATATTTTAAAATGTAGTATGTATCAGGAGGCAGAGGCAGGCAGAGCTCCGTGAGTTCAAGACCAGCCTGAGCTGTATAGTAAGTTCCAGGCCAACCAGGGCTACACACTTAGACCTTGTTTCTAAATAAATATACAAAACAAGCAAAAGTAATTTACGGTGATAAAAGTCAAAATAGGGGTCACTTTTGTTTTCTTTTTGGAGATATCCTAGTGTGCTAGGATGTGCCACATCTGAATTGGTGGATGTAAATCTGTACATTTAAGATATGGGCACTTTATGTCAACTACAAATCAAAGGAAGCAGCAAAACAAATTGTGTATCTAGGAAGTTTTAAGAGGCGAGAACTCTGTGTTAAAACTTCATGAAGATTTATAAATTGATAAAACTATACTTAGGAAAACTCTATAATCAACATTTTCGTTGTTACAAAGACTGAAAATAAATGGATTCCATATTCCAATAAGCGTACGAATGAAAAAAAAACAACTAAGAAGAAAGATGAAAAGGAAAAATGCAAGAAAATGAGTAAGAGAAAATGTTTCTTTGAAAGCCTGAGAGTGACTAAGGCTTTCGAGACTATCTGGGATGCCCTGGAGGAGGGGTTCTTGTGATTTTTTTTTTCCTTTAAACTTCAGCATCGTATTCTACAAAAGCGTAGGAACAGAATACAATCCTGGATCCATTCATTTATTTAAAAATTGAAAATGAAACCCGGGCCTGGGAATGTGGCTCAGTGTAAAGTGCTTGCACAATACTGTAGGACCTACTCCCTGTTCTGCAAAAACAAAAATCAAAACCAAAAATCCGTTATCAAACGGATTCCAGCTGTCATTTATGCTTCAAACAGCAAGTGCCAGACCACTTACACACGTTAGCACATATTAGGTACATGATGGCTTCTGCAACGTTGGTAGTGTCACCACCTTGGAGGCGAAGTCGCCAAGCTTATCAGCTTTGATGTGGCAATGAACTGAGGCCTGACCTAGGCCTCCCCAAGTCAGGAAAGTAGGGTTGGAAGTCCTGGCGATAGTGGAGACACAAGCACCTTCGCAAATCCAGCGGGCGCGGCTACCTGCAAGCGCAGGTGGAGGCGCGGTCCCGTCAGACCCTCCTCAGCACTAAGACCACACGGCCCAGGCTCTCCCGTTGCGGGCAGGCCGCAGCAACCGGTTCCCGAGCTCGCGTGTCCCGGAGCGCAGCGCTCCACCCCCGGGGCCTTCAGGTTGTCAGAGGCGGGGACGTGCATCAGCCAGCGGGGACGCGCAGAGCTGAGAGGCCTGTGCGCCCGGTTGAGGGAGACATGCGGCGGACGCGGAGCGCCGTGGCCACCGAGCCGCGGGAGCGGCGGCGCTCGGGTGCCTCCGGGGGCCTGGCGGGCGGCGAGAGCCGCGCCCGGCGCTCCGAGAGCAAGACTAGGGCCGGGGGCGGGGGCGGGGCGGCCGGTCCGCAGCCGTCGGCAAAGCCGCGGCCCAAGCCGCCGCCGCGGGCCCAGGAGGCGGCCGCCGAGGAGCCGCCGCCGACGGACACCCCCGCCGCCTCGGTGTCTGCGCTCGACCTGGGGGAGCAGCGGGAGCGCTGGGAGACGTTCCAGAAGCGGCAACGGCTCAGCTTCGAGGGCGCCGCCAAGCTGCTGCTGGACACCTTGTGAGTACGGCGGGGGCGGCGGGCCAGCACCTGCGAGGTGCGCACCGGCGGCCAGACCCGAGGCTGGGTGCGGAGCCGGGGCCAGGCGCCCGCTACCCCGGCTTGCTGCTCAGGACGGTGTCCGGCTGCAGACGCGGGGGGTGGGGGACGCTCATCGTGAGAAAACATCCCATGGGTTCCCGCCACCAAAACCGTTTTACCCGTATTTGCACGTGCTTTCGGAGGGCGGGCGGGAGGAAAGGTCCAAAGGGAGACTTGAGCGGCCTTGGGGAGCGAAGGCCCGTTGTTCAGGGCAGTTCCTGGGAGGGAAGCGCGCGCAAAGCGACGGTCCTGGACCAACGCGTGCGGGAGGGAAGGGGAAGCTCAGACTTTGTGCTCTCACCCAGGGTCCGGGGTGGCAGGCTCTACTTTCTTCAGCTCCATCTGTGCTTCCGAAGTGCTTCCAGCCTTAGATGGCCTACGGAGCACCTCAGAGGTCCTTTTGTGGGAAAAGAGCTGGTAACTCCTCCAGCCAGAACTGCCTCCTTTTTCCCAAACGGAATGTGAACCCCTTCTTCCGTTAACAATGGTGCTACAGAGAAATACTGCATACCCTAGCCATACAGGCTCTCACTCGCAGGTGAATTGAAAAAGAACAATAAAAGATGAAGAAAACTAATATTAACAATTGTTTTTTTAAAAAAAATCTGAACTGCTTTCCGTAAACAGCAAGATGTTCTTTTTTTGCTTTGGTCCAGAAGTTCTCTTGGTTTTGGTGCCTCCTCTCTGAAACGGACTATTTACTCAGCTTTCTTTGTGCCTTGCTTTTTAGTCTTATCCTCTTGGGCTATAAATTGAATACTTTAAACTATTAATTTAAAACTAAAGCTAATTAAAAATTAAAAGTGCCATTTGTGGAGTACCTGTTGTGTCCTAGCTTCTGGGAAGTCTGAGTGACCCTCTATAAAGATCCGTGGGGCTGGGCACAGTGGCACAAGCCTGCAATTTTAGTCTTTAGGAGGCTGAGGCAGAGGAGTACCGCGATTTCAAGGCCAACCTGGGCTACAGAAACATCCTTTCTCAGAAGAGAGAGAGAGAGAGAAGGAGGGAAGGAGAGAGGGAGGGAGGGAAGGAGAGGAGGGAAGGAGGGAAAGCAGAAACAAGCCAGGAGTCTGTGGTCCACACCTGTAAACCCAGTGCTTAGAAGGTGGGAGCAGGAAGAGCTGGACTTTCAAGGTCATCCTTGTCTCCATAGTTAATTTGAGGCTAGCCTAATCTGCTTGATACCCTGTCTCAAAATGAAACAAACAAAACCCCCATCCTCAGATGCACAAAGCAAAAATTTGAGTTACTATTTTCCCCCAAAACAAACTGATGATGATCTAGGAAAAGATACTAAAAATATTGGCATGAAAAAAATGAGTTTCACTCTCCAGATTAGCATACTGTATGCCTGCTTGCATTTACTTTTATGTCCTCTAAGCTAACTTTTTTGTGCCAAGAAATTGTATGTTATCTACACTAACAATTTTGTTCAAATACTGCATAGAAGAAAGTTTGGAAGAATGTATAGCAAACATGGGATCTCTCTTAGTAGGATGATCGCAGGGGCTCTCATTGTGTTACTAAGTATAAACATTGTCTATGGAAGAAGAAATTGAGATGCTAATTTGTTAGAAAAACCCAGGAGAGCATTTAGTCTTGCCACTAATCAGGTGGCAAAGTAAAACTGTAGTGAGCTGTTTCTTCTGGGGTTATTGTTCAGGAGCCACAGTGAAAGGTTCTCCCATTTATTACTGGCAGGAATATCCAGTCTTTTGGAGAAGGAGCGTAATGATGTTAGTTGAGTCTTAATGTTCGGTTATGGGGCTGGCTCCAACTAGGTATCAGAGTTGTGTAAAACGTCATGTACTTGAGAAGTCCTAGAGGAAAGTGGATGGAGTTTTTTTTTTTTTTTTTTAAAGAGTCTTTGTTATCTGCCCAGAAAGCGGTTCTGAATCAGCAGACCCGACTGGGCAACCTGTTGTGCTTTCTCATAGGCACTTCCACTATCTTTATTACAATCAAAATGAAATATGACTTGGCCACTCTGCTTGGTGGCTGCTTAAGGTTGGTAAGGTCTCTTCTTGGTGCTCAGCATATACATATTTTCCTTTAATAAAGCTGTTTGCTAGGCTTCTTCTCTATCTTCATACTTACTGTTTCTGGGAACGGTTTATTTTGCAGTCTTATAAAAGTCTTATAAAAGTCAAGGCAGTTCACACTGAAAATACTGCACCTTGTCCATGAAATGTACCTGATTGTCCTATAAAAAAGCCTTTTGTCCCAGCCTGGCTTTCTTTAAGAACAAAAAGACAGCATGAAGGATCCATGCCCTAAGGCCCCTGCTTGCCTGTGAGAAATTCTTATGCTCTAGTTTCTATTTCATTTAGTGAGTACCAGGGCCTGGTGAAGCACACAGGAGGCTGCCACTGTGGGGCCGTTCGTTTTGAAGTTTGGGCTTCGGCGGACTTACACATCTTCGACTGCAAGTGAGTATTTTATCTTCCCAGATGGGCTTAGAAGACTTGAGGAGCCAAAAGGCTGTGTTTCAGACCAGCCGGGGGAGTGGGGGTGTAGATGAAACTGTAGGCCATGAGCTGATAACTGTCACATCAGGTACTGGGGACATAAATGCTCATTGTTCTGTTCTTTCCCCTTGTGTGTATGACTTGGAATTTCCAGTGATAATTCAGAACAAGTTATTATATGTGTGTAGTATGTGTGTAGATCAGAGGGCAGCTGTGGTGTCAGTTCTCTCCTTGGTCCTAGGGTCATCCAGTCATTAGGCTGGTGGTAGGTACCTTTACCTGCCAGGCTACCTTGCCAGCCCAATTATTTATTTATTTAGCTAGTTTGTTTATTTATTTATTTTTTTGGAGACAGGGTCTCTCAGTGTAGCCCTAGCTAGCTGTCCTGAAACTCATTGTTGTAGACCAGGCTGGCCTCAAACTCAGAGATCTGCCTGCCTTTGCCTCCTGAGTGCTGGGATTAAAGGTGTGGGTCACTATCACCTGGCGCTATAGTTTTACTTAAATTTATCTATTTAACACCTATGTTTTATGTGTGGAGCCTGTGCCTGTGTGTACATGTACTACAGAGCTCCCCAGTACAGTTCAGGTGGCAAAGGAGGGCTTTCAGGGCCTTGACTAATGGGCTTCATGCTTCTGATTGGTACCCCTGATTTAAGGGTGATTAGCAAGAGGTGGATCAGGCTGGCCATAATTCCCTGCTGCGATGCTGGGAACCCCATCTTGAGCAGAATCTTCTTAGGCATCTACTGCTGAAGCGAGATGGCGGTGATCGTGTGGAGAGCATGTGCACCCAGAAGGACCTAGAAGGTTTCCGTGTGCTGGCCCTCTCTGCCGCCCAGATCAGTGGCAGGCCTGCTCCTTAGCACCTTCCCTTGCATAATAATAGCGTGAGAACAGCAGGTTCTGCCTTCTGGACCAGCTGTTGGCATATACTTAACTTCTCAAGAGGGTCCAGTCCTTTTACCTCTAATGGTACCTGAATTCCTTATGAATAATAAATACTATGGATTTCCTCAAGTAGAGAACTGGCTTACTAATAGAACCCAGAATTGGAAAGAAGCATTATGGCATCGTTTCTTGGAGACTCCTATGCTAAGACAGAGTGTTTTAAAAGGCGAGTTAGGGCTGGGGGTGGAGCTCATTTGGTAGATTGTTTGCCTAGCACGTCCAAAACCCCGGATTTGAGCCCCACTTCTACAAAAACTGGACACGATGTCACATGCCTGTCATCCTGGGGGAGGTAGAGACAAGGATCAGAAAGAAGTTAAAGGTTGTCCTCCGCTGCGGCTGCGGAGTGGTTGTGGCCAGCTTGTGTCCTTGAGATTCTTCTCTCCCAGAAACAAGTAAATAAGCAAGCAAAGAACAGCTCAAAGCCATCTTCGACTCTACAGCGAGTTGGAAGCCAGCCTGGGGAGACATAAGACCCTGTCTCAAAAGAAAGATAAAATTTAACATGACCCTTCTGTCTCAAAGAATAAAATAAAGTTAAAATTTTTAAAAACTTATCTATTTTATGCATGTGTGTGTTTTGCCCACATGTATATCTGTTTATCACATGCCCCAGAGGTTGGAAGAGGGTGTTTGATATCCTGGAACTGTGAGCCACCCTGGAACTGGGAATCGAACCGGGGTTTTCTGAAAGTACAGTCAGTGCTCTTAACGGAACCATCCCTAGCCCCAAAGTTAAACTTAAAAAGAAAAAAGGTGAATTGAAGGGCTTGAGGTGCACGTTCAGAGTAGAAAAGTACACTTTAATACCTGCTTAGCATGTAGATGCCCTGAGTTCACTGTCCCCAGGGTAGAGAAACAAAAACAGACAAAAATGGTGAGTCGGAAAGAACAGATTTTTTACTCAATTTCCAGTTTGGTATTTCTTGGTTTTCTTATGTGGAGACAGAGGGAAGCCTAAGGGTTTCTCCTTGGCTCTGGTGTGCCTGTCCAAAGAGGCATGAAAGTATAACAATGTCTGAATTCATTTTCTGAGTGTCTTTTAAGTCTGCTGTTTCTCTTCAGGGCCGGGAGGGGAGGGCAGCAGAAATGAGGTCCAGGATTGTTGAATGCTGTGTGGTCTCCCCTGCTGGCTCTGTCACCAGCAGGCTTCCCTGACACGAAGAGCAGAGAGGTTCCAGGTGGCCCGTCCAGCTGCCTAAGTTTCCCTTCCCTGGATGGTGCTGAGAAGGGTGTCCCGTTTGAGGTCAGCCGGTTGGTTCTGCAGGCATTGGGCTGGGCTGCTCGGGCATGTGGACAATGCCCATGTCGACTGACCGTCAGGCCTCTGCTCCCTCTGTAGCTGCAGCATCTGCAAGAAGAAGCAGAACAGACACTTCATCGTTCCGGCTTCTCGCTTCAAGCTCCTGAAGGTTGGTACGCAAGAGCAGGTAGAGCCCGCGTGTAAGGAGCCATGAGCTCTCTACCCTGGCTTTCTAGCCTGCTTGCTGTACATTGCATGGGGCAGAGAGCTTAGAAGGACCTGTTAAGAGCTTTGAGATCCTTTTCTTCCTAGCTGGAGTCTTACTGTTTAGCCTAGACTAACCTCAAACTTACCATTCCTCTTACCTAAGCCTCCTGAGTGCTGGGATCATTTTCCACTCAGGTTTCGTGTCTTTTTCAGTCGGCACTGGGGATTGAACTCAGGGCCCTGACTACGCTGGGCAAGTGCTTTGCCCCTGAGCTCTGTCCCTGGTGCACTTTAACCGGCTCAGTTGCTTTTCCTTTAAGTTATTTATTAGTGTGGTAGGCACATGGCACAGCTCCCATGTGGAGGCCAAAGGACAACTTGTGGGGCTGGCTCTCTCCTTCCACCTTTCCAGGGTTTCTAGGGATCATACTCAAGTTGTCAGCTTCTGTGGTAAGCGCCTTTACCCGCTGAGCCGTCTCACTGGTCCCTGCTTCCTCCTGCTTCTGCCTCCTTAAGGCTGGGATCACAGGCATGTGCCACTGTGCCTGCCTTCCCTTTGTTCTAGAAAGCATATCTGATATTATTGTAGAAACATTTTCAAATTCAGAAATTCAGAAAATCAATTAAAATCATTTTGGAAACTGAAAATTATCTGAATAACCTGTATTTCTTTTGTAAAAATATAAGAAAATAAAATCCTTCAAAGGCAATCACTATTTTTTTTAACAACACACTTTTATACATTATTCTCTCTCTCTCACTCTCTCTCTCTCTTTCTCGCCCTCTCTTCCTCTCTCCTCTCTCTGAATGGGTCTCATATATCCTAGACTGGCTTTGAACTCCTGATCCTCCTGAGCACTGGGATTACAGGTGTGTGCCACCATGCCCAGCTATCATGCCCATCCTCCATACCCAGCTTATGTGGTGCTGCTGGGGATTGAACCTAGGCCCTCATGCATACTAGACAAACACTCCACTAACCGAACTATATTTCTGGCCATTTGTACATTTTTTATAGAGATAAATACATCTAAAAATGTTGTTACAGATGGTGGTGCACACTTTTAATCCCAGCATTCAGGAGGCAGAGGCAGATGGATCTCTGGGAGGTTGTGGCCAGCCTGGTTTACAGAGTGAGTTCCAGGACAGCCAGGGCTACACAGAGAAACTCTGTCTTAAAAGACAAAAACAAACAAACAAGCCTGTTCTATCTATAAGCTACTTTATCATTTCCTAGTTGGGAAAACCACTACAGTTTTTATTTTCTTTCCTTTTTATTCAGTGTTGGAGTTGAGCCAGGCAAGTGCTATCCCCCTGAGCTACACCCCAGCTGTTTTAAGTTGAATTTCATCACTGAAGACTTGTACAGACCATCTTGTTCCCTCACAAGCCAGTTTCCTGGCCCACTATCCCATCACTCTTACTCCTGGCTTGAGTCTGTTTAAAAATTGTATTATTTTATGTGTATGGGATTTTGCCTGCATACGCCATCTGTGAATGCAGTGCCTGCAGAGACCAGAAGATGGCGGCAGATCCCCTGGAACTGGAGTTACAGATGATTGTGAGCCACTATGTGGGTGCTGGAACTCAAACCTGAGTCCTCTGCAAGAGCAGCCAGTGCCTTTAACTCTGTCTGTCTGTCTGTCTGTCTGTCTGTCTGTCTGTCTGTCTGTCTGTCTGTATCTCCTTATCTACTTGTTTATTTTCAAGACAGGGTTTCTCTGTGTAGTTTTGGAGCCTGTCCTGGAACTTGCTCTGTAGATCAAGCTGGGTGTGAATTCTTAGAGATCTGCCTATCTCTGACTCCTGAATGTTGGGATTAATGACGTTCACCTCCATGCCTAGTTGCTCTTAACTTTTTGTTTTGTTTTGTTTTGCTTTGTTTAGTTTTTCGAGACACCGTTTCTCTGTAGCTTTGAAGCCTGTCCTGGAACCGAGGCTGGCCTCAAACTCACAGAGATCTGCCTGCCTCTGCCTTCTAAGTGGTAGGATTAAAGGTGTGCGCCCACCCCCAACCCCCGCATGCTCTTAATTTTTAAGTCCTATCTCCAATCCTCATTTTACCCCCTGAGTTGTAAACAACATTGTGACAAATTTCCCTGTGTATAAAAAAAGTCTTTGATAATTTTTCTTT
>NW_026068025.1:3605850-3660445 GCF_014885135.2 Alexandromys fortis | reverse complement strand
TGGCCCTGGAACCCAGAGCTGTCAGCCATATTGTGGCTGAACCATAACACCTACCTTGTGTTAATTTGGTATAAAAATTTCCAAAATAGGTCTTGTTGGAAGATGTATGTCACTGAGGGTGAGTTTTGAGGTTTCATAAGTCCACAACAGGCCCAGTCTCTGGCTCTCCGCTGCTTGTTGATCAGATGTAAGCGCCCAGTTACTGTTCTGGCACCATGCCTGCGTGCCTGCCGGCCCGCAAGCTCCCCACCATGAAGCCCAAGGATTCACCCCCTGAAACTATAAGCAAGCCCTCAGTTCAAATCTTCCTCTCCTAAGCTGCCTTGGTCACGGCATGTCCTCACAGCCGTAGATCCATAAATAAGGCAGAGAGAGAACAGACAGACTTCTACTTTGTGTCCTTTTCTTCGTCTCTGTCTCTGTCTCCGTCCCCATCACAGAAGGTGTGGCATAGGAGCTGATAAAGAGCACAGGGATCCTTCACTGGCCTGCAGGGCAGAAGTGCACTAACGTGCAGTCTGGCCTCAGCCACATTCCTAAGCTCCTGCAGCAAGCAGTTCTTGAAGATACCAACACGTGCGTCTACATATCCTTCCTGGCGCTCTCGGGCACGCATCCTCCCTTGATCTGTTCACACTCTTCCTGTTGGCTGGTTGGAAGCGGATCTACAAGTCTGCGTACAACCGAGATGGAACCGTGGACCTGGGAGTCCTTGCATACTTGTCTTTATGTCTCTGGAGCGTAGGAGGTCAGCTGTGCAAACGTCCAGGGCAAGGAGACGGCCGAGGACAGTTCAGGCCTGTGAATGCTTTTCAGTACATGAACAGAAGAAGGAGGAGGAGGCCTTAGAGTAAGTAAACAGAGAAGTGTGGTGTGCTCCGTGGCAAATGCTTTACCATGGAGTGCTGTAGAGTAGTGGTCAGGGTTCAGTGGACACAAGACTGGTTGTGGGTCAACAGTGCAAGCTTGTGACCTGAGTTTGATCCCAGGAGTCCACCTGGAAAGGAGACAAATGGATTGATGAAGCTCTCTTTTGACTACACATGGGCCCTGGCAAGTGTGTTCCCTCACTACCACAATCATACATACTCTTGTAATGTTGGTAAATAAAATTTATCAAAAAGGTGGCCGTTTGGGGCTGTAGCTACTGAGAGGTGCTTGCTGCATATGCATGAAGCTCTACGTTCAATTCTAGAACTCCTTAAAAAGGAAGGGAGGTAGGGAAGAAGAAAAAAATGATACAGTCCTTGGATTTGTCATTGGTGTTTTCTGCCTGGCAAGACTTTAAGGAATGATTCATGTGAAAGATTTTTTTTTTTCCTAAGCAAGAGTGTCACAATATAGCCCCGTCTGTCCTGGAACTCTCTGTAAACCAGGCTGGCCTCAAACTCACAGACTCTGCCTGCCAATGCTTCCAAGTGCTGGGATTAAAGTTGTGCACCATTACATCTGGTTCCATGTGGCAGATTTTGATGATGTCAGGCCCTGCGCGGGATCAAGTCGATGGGTGCATAGATGAAGAGTGAGTATCCCAGAGTGACTGCTAGTCATAAATGAGGTCAGGTAGGGTGTCAGGGGTCTCTCTGACCCTGGTAGTTCTGATGCACCAAGTTGTGGGTAAAAAGAGCCCTTAGAGCTATTTTTACAGGAAGTTCCTGGTGTGTTCATTAGCTCCAATTAAAACAAACAAAAACCTTAGGAAGCTCAGAATTTGAGGCATTCTCGTGGTAGATGGCATACAGTTCTGTGAGGAAGTACAGGAGAAATGGGAAGTGTATACGGGTCGTAAGAAGTCTCACCCACCACTGTCTACACATTTGTAGATTGAGGCTGGGAGTCACTCAGTAGTTAAAAGCCTGTACTACTTTTGCAGAGGACCTGAGTTTGAGTCCCAGGACCCAACATCTCTGGCTTCCAAGAGCATCAACAAACTCAAAAACCTGATTAATAAATCTTAAAACTGGGGGCTGGAGAGATGGCTCAGTGGTTAAGAGCATTGCCTGCTCTTCCAAAGGTCCTGAGTTCAATTCCCGGCAACCACATGGTGGCTCACAACCATCTATAATGAGGTCTGGTGCCCTCTTCTGGCCTGCACACACACACACACACACACACAGACAGAATATTGTATACATAATAAATAAATAAACATTTAAAATAAATAAATAAATCTTAAAACAATAAAACAATTTGAGGGGCTTGGAGAGATGGCTCAGAGGTTAAGATACTTGTTGCTCTTCCAGAGGACGTGGGTTCAGTTGCGAGCACCCACATGTTGATTCACAGTCATCCATAACTCCAGGCCCTGTGGTCAGATGCCCTCTTGTTACCTTTATGGGACCAGGCACACACTGGGTGCACATACGTGCACATACATGCAATCAAAACATTCATATACATAAAATACAATAGATAAATACTTAAATTTTTTTAATGTGTGGGGCTAGAGATATGGCTCAGTAGTTAAGAGCACTGACTGCTCTTCCTGAGGACCCAGGTTCAATTCCCAGCACCCACATGGCAGCTCACAAATGTCTATAAGTCAGACACCCTCACACAAACATTCATGCAGGCAAAACACCAATGTACATAATATAAAAAATAAACTTAATTTTTTTGTTTTGTGTATCAGAACAGGGTTTCTCTGTGTTGCCTTGGCTGTCCTGGAACTTACTCTGAAGACCAGGCTGGCCTTGAGCTCACAGAAATCTTTCTGCCTCTGCATCCTGTGTGCTGGGATTAAAGGTGTGTACCACTGCCCATCTAAAAAACATTTTGAAATGTAAAATTTATTTTTCAATGTATGTGTGAGTCTGTGTGTATCTGTATTTATGTGTCTACATGACTCTGAGCATATGCAGAAGCCCAGAGAGGAAAGCACTGGACCCCTTAGAACGGGATTTATAGGCCATAAGATATCCAGCATATGTGCCGGGATATGAATCCTGGTCATGATTGGGCAGTAAGCTCCGGCTCTCTTAGCCCCTGAGCCATGGCTCCTACTCAATTACCTACTCTTTAGCCACCAAGTTTCTGTCCTTTTAGAACAACTGTTTCATAGATGCCTCTTGGACAATTTATATGCATGGAAAACATATACAAATATATATAAATTCTAGTGAAGTTTCCCCTTTGCCATGCTGGAAGGAATCCAGGGCCTGGGCTGTACTAACATGCCCACATGGGCTCCACCATGAGCCATGCCTGCAGCCCATGTTTTACATCTTGTGTTTTCACTTTTGAACCTCGGAGATTGTTAGTGCTGCTTAGTGTTTGCGAGCATTCTTTATTTTATATGTCTTTATGTGTGTCTACATTATTAGTAGGCACATGTGCATGCCGGTGCTGATGGAGGTTAGAAGAATTTCTCAAATGCCTTGGAGCTGGACTTACAGGTGGTTATGAGCTGCCCATGGGTGCTGAAACCCAAACTCCAGTCCTCTGGGAGAGCAAGAAGTGCTCTTGACCATTGAACCATCTGTCATCCAGCTCCTCATTGTTATGTGTTTTTTTCCTTTTCGTTTTTTTTTTCTTTGTCCTTTTCGTTTTTTTTAAGACAGGGTCTCATGCAGCTCAAACTGACCTTGAGTTAGCTTGGGGTGATGTTGAATTTCTAATCGTCCTGTCTAGGTACAAGGATTGCATCTCCCAAGTGCTAGGATTACAGGCATGCATCGCCATCATTGGCAGAATGTATATTTCTGCATATGTTAACCACCATTGTGGGTTTTTTTTTCCCCTCTGAGACAGGGTTTCACTGTGTGGCTTTGGAACCTGCCCTGGAACTCATTCTGTAGACCATGTTGGCCTCGAACTCACAGAGATCTGCCTGAGTATTGGGATTAAAAGCATGTGCCATCACCACCTGGCCCATTATGATTTTTTTTTAATATTTATTTATTATGTATACAATATTCTGTCTGTATGCCTGAAGGCCAGAAGAGGGCGCCAGACCTCTTTACAGATGGTTGTGAGCCACCATGTGGTTGCTGGGAATTGAACTCAGGACCTTTGGAAGAGCAGGCAATGCTCTTAACCACTGAGCCATCTCTCCAGCCCCCCCATTATGATTTTTTAAAATTATTTTTTTTTCACTTCATGTGCATTGGTGTTTTGCCTGCATATATGTCTGTGAGAGTGTCAGATCCCCTGGAACTGGAGCCACAGATGGCCATTGCTGTCGTGTGGGTGCTGGGTCCTCTGGAAGGGCAGCCATTGCTCCCAAATGCTGAGCCATCCATGTAGCCTCTACCGTAGTGCTTTTAAAAACAAAGATTTGGTTTGGCCGATTGGTGGTGGTGTACGCCTTTAATCCCAGCACTTGAGAGGCAGAGGCAGGTGGATCTCTGTGAGTTTGAGGTCAGCCTGGTCTACAAGAGCTAGTTCCAGGACAGGCTCCAAAGCTACAGAGAAACCATGTCTCGAAAAACCAAACCAAACCAAACCAAAAACAAAGATTTGTTTATATTTTATGTATTTGTGTATGTTTGCATTGTTAGTAGGCACATGTACACGCCAGTGCCCATTAAGGCCACAAGAGGTTCTATCAGTCGGTTTTAATTATGTACATGTGTGTGTATTTGTGAGCGTCTGTGTGCATGTGAGTGCAGGTGTCTTTGGGGGACAGAGGTCTGGCTCTCTGTGCAGCAGGAGATAGAGGTAGTTTTGAGCCACCTGATGCTGGTACTGGCAACAGAACTCTCAGGTTCTCTGCAGAAGCAGTATGTGCTCTAACTGCTGAGCCATCTCTCCGGCCTCACATTTGTGATTTTTAAAATCTTTTTCAGCAGGAACGGAGAAGTCCCTTGTTGTAGGTCATCGGTGTAGGCATCATTCCATATATCCTTTTCTTCCTCTCGACTGTCTGCTCACATACTTTGCTCATTTGCTCACTCATCTTGTCCATTAAGAACACTAACACTGGCCGGGCGGTGGTGGCGCACACTTTAATCCCCGCACTCGGGAGGCAGAGGCAGGCGGATCTTGGGAGTTCTTTGGGGACATGGAGAGCCAGTCCCTCAAGTGGTCCTGGGAAGCAGGCACCTGCACTCCTTGACACCTAGAGGTTATTTCTGCTTTAGTTCCATCAGCTCGAGTTTGGGTTGTTTGCTGGACAGTTGGCATAGGAGGGTCTGTGGGCTGAGGCTCCAGAGCGAATTGTATCTGGGGAGTACAGATGGGTCCTTGTCTTCAAGAAGCTTTAAGGCTTTTCTGGGAAATGGAAACATTTCCACAACCCAGAGAACTCTATAAAAGGGCAACCCCACTAATGCTTTCCAAAGGGTTACTATGAATAACATTACATGGTCTCCTTGCCCACTTACTTCTGTTCTCCCAGGGCACTGAGAGCATAACCACCTACACGTTCAACACGCACAAAGCCCAGCACACCTTCTGTAAGAGATGTGGTGTCCAGAGCTTCTACACTCCGCGCTCCAACCCTGGAGGCTTTGGTGAGTGACGGGTGTATCCATGGGCTTGGGACTCTGAGGAGCCTGGTGTGCTTGGGGTTTGAGTGCTGGTTGGACAGGTGGGCCCTGGCATGCGTGTCAGAGGAGCAGGGTTCCTCTGATGGGTGCTGGTCAAGTGTCTGGGCATACGGTAGTTTTTCAGAGTCCATCATCTGTAGGTGGTTCTTATTCCCTGGTACCCTAGGACTGTGGGGAGACCCTACAAGGTAGAGAGAAGATAGGTGGGATGTCTCAGTGGTTAAGAGTACTGGCTGCTCCTTCAGAGGACCAGAGTTCAATTCCTATCTCAGTCCATCTGTAACTCCAGTCTTGGGGGTCTGGTACATTCCTCTGGTCTTTGTGGGCCCTGTATGCATGTGGTGTATGCAAGCTAAACACCTATACACATTAAATCAATAAATTTAAAGGAAAGGCGGGTAGAAAATGGGCCTGTGGGTTCGGGGAGGTCATTGGGACAATGAGGGTGTAAAGCGGGGGAGAGGCCAGAATGATGGCTGTTGCTGGTGGCATCTGAAAACAGAGTTAAGGGCTGTGTCTGCAGCTCAGTGGTAGTGAGTACTTATCTGGCATCCATGATCTTCACCCTGTCCTCAACTAGATTTAAAAAAAAAATTTAATTGTTTTGTTCAAAAAAGAAAAAAAGAGCCAGGTGTAATGGTACACACCTTTGATCTCAGCACTCAGGAGGCAGAGGCAGGAGGATCTCTTGTGAGTTCGAGGCCAGCCTGACATACAAAATGGGTTCCAGGACTACATGGGGCTACATAGAAAAACCCTGTCTCAAAAAACCAAAACTAAACAAAGAAGCAAGAGAACCAGGTGTGGTAGTGAATGAGAGGTGAATGCAGAGTTGTCTAGGTTCGAGGTCATTTTAGCTATGTAGCTGGTTTGTGGTAAGTCTAGGCTAGACACCATCTCAAAAGAGGGAGGAGCTGGAGAGTCAGCTCAGTGGTTAAGATCACTGACTGATCTTGCTGAGGACCTGGGTTCAGTTTCTAGCACCAAAAGGTGGCTCATAACTGTAATCTCAGGGGTCCAGTACCCTCTGTTCTCCACAGGCTGCTATACACCCATATCTGGTCCACAGACAGAATACAGAATGCAGACACTAAATATATGCTTTTAAAAAGAAAAAGAGGCGCCTCCAGAGCCCTCTTCAGGCCCCGCTTGATCTGGAGGAGGATGGATACAACCATCCTTGGACAGAGTATATGAGGCTGCCATGTCCCTGTGCCCTAGCCGCTGGATCTGTGGGTGCACCTGTGACTGTACCATACCCGTCTTCTAGCAGAGAGAAGCGGGCATCACGCCAGTCTCTCTACTCCGTGTCTTTAGCAGCTGCCGCTGGTTCCTGGTCTGCCAAGTCCTGGTTACCTTGAAACAGGAAAGGGTTTTTGTTGTTTATTTGTGGGATTGTTTATGTAGGTTTGGTTTTGAGACTCTCTTATACTGTGTAGTCCAGGCTAGCTTCCTGGCAGGCATGCCTCTTGCTTCTGCCACCCGATTGATGAGATTAAGGCATGTTCTACTATGCCTGCTCAGGAAAAGGTTTTAATAGTTACAAAGTCCTGTACAAACTGGAAAGTATTTAGCTCTTTATCTATCTAAACCCAGGAAAGGCCTGAGAATTGTGCCAGGCTTGAACTTCCTAATACTTTTGACATCTGGCCCCGCCCCACCCCCACCCCTCATACTGGGGATTGACCACATGGACATGTACATACTCGGCAAGTGTTCTATCACTGAGCTATGTCTCAGGCCTCCGAGGTTTTGAATGCTGCCTGGCATTGGCTGACCCTCCTTTAGAGTATCTGACCTTCACATGGCAGATGTGGACCATAAGGTGTAGGCCGAGCTAGAACCTTCTCAGTACATGAGGCCACACAGCGTCGTAAGCTGAGGTGGTAAGCAAGAGCATGCCACACAGATAGCTCTAGTGGGATAGAGGTGTCTGACAGATTCTCCGGTCTTACCCACACTGAGGACCCCTCTCCTCTGTTCCACTTGCCCCTAGGAATTGCCCCCCACTGCCTTGATGAGGGCACTGTTCGGAGTGTGGTCACTGAGGAGTTCAATGGCAGTGACTGGGAGAGAGCCATGAAGGAGCACAAGACCATCAAGAACATGTCCAAAGAGTGAGCTCAGGCGTCCTCCTTCCTGAGACAGAGAGAGCAGGGCAGCAGCCCTGTGGGTTGTGTGGGTGTGCATCGCTGTGCAGATCTGGGCCGCTATCTCCACTCCCAGTGCCCCGTGGTTCGCTCCAGCCACCATTTCTTTAGGCAGCTCTGCCCTTAGCCCAGATGTCTTGGAAGACAGTTGACCCTCTCCCTTCCCACTAACTTTTGTGTGATCTTTTAGAAAATAAACATTTCTGACATTAACGCTATTACTGTGGTCCCTCATTCCTTTGAACTTTGACTTTTGCTCTGAGGCCTGTCACGTAATAGCAGATTAAAATAACAGGCACCGATAAGGCACCGGCATCCAAACCGAAAAGAGATAAGTTGGGAAGAGCTATTACAACCAGAAACTGGAGGAGTCCGTGTGCGCTGTGAAGCTGTGGACCAGGTGCTCAGAGGCCACAGAGCTAGTCCAGGAAGACCTGGACAGGCTGCGACAGGAGTCACTCTGGGCTTGCACTTTTAGTTTATTTCTTATCCAGGTATTTTTTTATTTTTGTCGTGACGGGCGCTTTGCTGTTGTGTTCTCCTTGCCTGCTCTTTTCCTTTTGATAGTCCCATGCTGTTGCCCAGGCTGACCTGTGACTCAGCACTTCTGCCTCAGTCCTCTGCATGCTAGGTTACGAGCATGCGCTGCTGTGTCTAGCCACTTTTTTTTATAAGGTCAGTCAGCTGCTTTGTTTATTTTGATTTTCTCTTGTTGTGTGCCTTGGTTAGCAGCCAGGGCAGCATGCATGCGAGGCACCAGCCTTAACCACTTCTGCTCTCTCTTTAAGTGTGGTCAGATAGGTGTAACGTAAAATGTAGCATCTTAACCACACATGGGACTACAACACAGATTATACATACGCACGCACCACAAATATACATCAAAAAAATCCAACAGTGAAAAATGAAGATTTGGGTCGTCACTTGCTGAGGCTGTAGTATCGGAAGTTTGTTTTGTCATAAAGTTGTTAGGAACCTGAAAGCAAAGCAGCTGTGAACAAGACAAAGAAAGCCAACCTGTTGTACAGAAATTTTAATATAATACATGTTTATTAAATACTTAATATTTTCCAGAAACTCTAATATTTGAAATAGTTGACTAACTCATTCAATTAATCTTTTCTTTTTACAATTAGCAAAGTATTTAGTTTCATTACAGCATTTAAAAATTATTAGCGTGTTCCTGTATGATGTCGTCTGCCTCACAATCACTCACTTATTAAAACAGAGCAGTTGCTGATTAACTCCTCCAGGTATGCAGTGCTTGGCAGCTACAGGGAATTTTGGGGTTTGGGGTTTGTTTGTTTGTTTTATGTTTTCCAGACAGGGAAACATTCTCTGTAACCCTGGCTGTCCTGGAACTCACTCTGGAGACCAGGCTGGCCTCGAGCTCACAGAGATCCGCCTGCCTCTGCCTCCTGAGTGCTGGGATTAAAGGTGAGCGCCGCCACCACCCGGCTGTTTCAGGGATTTTTGAGGACAGCTGCATGATGGGAGACAGACAAGGAGCCAATGAAACACCGCAGGGGAAGAATCACCAGAGCAGTTACACCAGGACATGCCATGACTTAGGGCGCAGAGGCTGAAATCTCTCACCTCTGAAGCCTGACAGCCCGAGCTGGAGCCATGAAACCCAGGGTGGGAGGAGAGAAGCCGCTCCTGAGCGTGGTCCTCTGACCTGCACAGCCTGCCTGTGCTCATCGTGTAGACTGTACACCCACGAGCTGGGGAAAGGAAGTGAAGACAAGGTTCTCGGCTTGCTGGGAGAAATCCTCATTGTTAGGATCTGGTCAGACAGTCCTAGGACTGCACAACCCATAGACTGGATTTTCAGAGTCCAACATGGTTTCCCTTGCCTGTAATCCATCCCAGTAGCCAGGAGTCAGAGGCTGGGGGACTGTGGCAAGTTCCGTGCTCATGGTCTAAACAGCAAGTTCCAAATAGCTCAGACTTCACAGTAAGTCTCAAAAATAAACAGACAAAAAAAAAAAAAAACAACAAAAATTCCAGGCATTTTTAGTTTTTTAATTAAAAAATGTATTTTATAAATTTATTTATTTATTTATTTTTGGATTTTCGAGACAGGGTTTCTCCATAGCTTTTGGTTCCTGTCCTGGAACTAGCTCTTGTAGACTAGGCTGACCTCAAACTCACAGAGATCGCCTGCCTCTGCCTCCCGAGTGCTGGGATTAAAGGCGTGAGCCACCACCGCCCGGCTTTATAAATTTAATTTTAAAAGACTTATTTATGTATTTTTTTGGATATGGGTGCTCTATTTGTCTGTATGCCTGCACACCAGAAGAGAGCATCAGATACCATTACAGATGATTGTGAGCCACCATGTGGGTGCTGGGAGTTGAACTCAGAACCTCTGGAAGAGCAACCAGTGCCTTTAACTACTGAGCCACTGAAATTGTGTCTGTTTGTTTGGAGGCAGGGTTTCTCTGTGTAGTCCTGGCTCTCCTGGAACTTGCTCTGTAGACCAGGCTGGCTTTGAACTCAGAGATCCACCTGTCTTTGCCACCCAAGTTCTGGGACTAAAGATGTACACCACCGCACCCAGCTCTAAATTTAATTTTTAAAAAGATTTTTATTTTATATGTTTGCCTGTGTGTTTGTATGTCCACTACTTGTATGTTAGGGGCAAGAGCAGTGCTTTTATTTGCTGAGCTGTTCCTCCAGACCCGAGTATTTTTTACTAAAGTCTCTATATATTTACCTGTATTTTCTACTTTCATATTTTTCCCTTGTGTCTCTTGTTTTTCAAACAAACAGTCCTTTAATCTTGACTTTTTTTCCTCTTTGCAGTCCCTCCTCCAACCCCTCTATCCGGCTAGATCCTATGAAAGGTGTAAGGGGAGTTGACCTCCACAACATCAAAACAGGTAGCAGGTGGTCAGCATTTCCTTGGATGAACCAACCATCCCTATTACTGTGCAGGTTGTGTTTTCAAATCTGTGTCTGTCTCAGTTCGGGTTTCTTTTTCTGTTGCTGTGAAGAGACACCGTGACCACGGCAACTCTTTTAAAGGAAGACATTTTATTGGGGGTGCTTTACAGTTTCAAAGATTGAGTCCATTCTCGTCAAGGTGGTGTGTAGGGAGATGTGGTGCTGGAGAGGGAACTGATTTCTGCATCTTGATTCTGAGATTTCTGTCTTGTTGTTGTAGGCAACAGAAATGAACTGGGCGTTGCTTAAGCATAGGAGACCTCAAAGCCCTGCCCCCTATGGTGACATGCTTCCTCCAACAAGGCCACACCTCCTAATAGTGCCACTCCATTTGGGGGTCGTTTTCTTTCAAACCACCACAGTACCCTTCATTTCTTCTTATCTATTTAAAAAATATTTTAATTTGTACTGTGTGTCTGCATGTGCATGCGTGTCTGTGTGTGTTCCACAGCATGCTCAGAAGTCAGAGGACAATTTAGAGTCAGTTCTTTCCTTTGCTATTTGTTGCAGAATAGTTGATCACACTGTGAACCCTGAGATTACATTGTTTAAATAAAATCAACCATAGGTCGAGATGTGGATCAAGCAACCAGTTGGCTGAAAGTAACCATAGAGGGTGAGGGGAAGTAGGGAGGAGAGAGAGAGAGAGAGAGAGAGAGATAGAGAGAGAGAGAGAGAGAGAGAGAGAGAGAGGATCATAGGAAATAGAAGGGCGGGATATCTGGTTGGTTGGAGGAATACTTTTTCAGAAGGTATAGAAGAGAACATTCTTTCTGAGGCAAAGGCAGAGGAGGAAGTCATCCCCCTGCTTTCTTTGCCTCTGAGCTAGCAAGTGTTCACCCCAGCATCTGACTCCCAAGTCTTTATTGGTAAAATAAAAGGATAGAGACG
Organism: Alexandromys fortis; assembly: GCF_014885135.2. Classification (NCBI taxonomy): domain Eukaryota; kingdom Metazoa; phylum Chordata; class Mammalia; order Rodentia; family Cricetidae; genus Alexandromys; species Alexandromys fortis. The sequence continues at coordinate 3,648,966 of NW_026068025.1, read as the reverse complement.
TGGTTAGAAACAACATTTACCTCCATGTATGGAGGTGGCATAGACAGCTTTGGTGAGACGTGCAGACTCCCTGGGGCCACAGCCTCAGCTTTAGCAGTGAAGCAGAGGTGGCAAAGTGTAGTCACAACCAGGACAGCTGTCGGTTCAGTTACAGCCACCGTGTGGCAGAGGAAAACAACAGCCACGAATGTTTGGAGGTTGAACTTAGGTCATCAGGCTTGATGGCAAGCGCCTTTGCTCACTGGCCTATGTTCTTTATTTTGAGACAGCATCTCATCACGTAGTCCTTACTGCTCTAGAACTGCCAGCTTCTGCTCCTAGTGCTGGGATTAAAGGGGTGATGGCTGATCTTCGCTGTCAACTTGACGATTTGCAATCACTTAACACCTAAGCAGCTGGGCATGCCTGTGGACGTTTTACTTGATTGGGTCATTTGAGGTAGGAAGACCGGCTTTGTAAGTGGTCCTGAGTCTCTTGTGCAGTTTTCATATAGTCCCTTCTAACACCAAACAGCTATCTGTTATGGGAAGTCAGGCTCAGGACGCGGAGACCTGAAAGTGTCTGTGTATGCTTGTCTTAGTTACTTCTCTGTAGCGGTGACAAAACACCGTGACCAAGAAACTTACCAAGAAAAGTGTTTAGTTTGGCTTATGTTTTCAGAGGGTTAGAGTCCATGGCAGAACAAAGGCATGGTGGTAGGAACAGCCAAGAGCTCACATCTTGACCTACCAGTATGAGGCAGGAAAAGAAAGAGACTAGCCTTGGCATGGGCTTTTAAAACCTAGAAGCCCCAGTGGCACACCTCCCTCAACAAGGCCACCCCTCCTAATCCTTTCCAAACAGTTCTACCAAGTGGGACCAAATATTCAAACATAAGAGCCTATGGGAGCCCAGTTTTCATTAAAACTGCCATGATGCTCACTACCAAGGCTCAGAGACACCGATTTTCAGTCCCCATGTGGCAATACAACCTTACTTATTGAACTTATTGGACCTCATTTATCACACTGTGGCTGGGATTTGTGGTATTCTGATACTGGCTTAGGAAATCACCCATTTCCACTAAACTTCCCACTTGGTTGCCATGGGATTGTAAACACTTTTCAGTGGTGATTTATGTATTCGGTCTCAGAAACCATTTCTGCTTCCTCTTTTTATTTAGTGTTTCCATATGCTGACTTCTCTCTTTCTCCCTCCCTCCCTCTCTTCTGGAGCCGAGGACTGAATTTATGGTATCATGCTTACAGGACTCTGTCACTGAGCTAAATCCCCAATGTCAGCTTATTTTATTTCATTTCTCAAAGAAAACTTACTATCCTTTCTGTTATCTTCTTTTGTACCTATTGTTAGTGTTCATCTGTAAATAAGTCTTCCTTCTGGTTTATGGTGTTGACTTTCTGAAATTGAATCCTGTAGTTCACTTGTTTTCTACCTTTTAAAAAATAATTTCTTTTTATGTGCGTTGGTCTTTTGCATGCACGTATATCTGTGCAAGGGATCAGACCACTGGAACCGGAGCTAGGGTTGTGAGCTGCCATGTGGGTGCTGGGAATTGAACCCAGGCTCTCTGGAAGAGCAGCTAGCGCTCTAACTACTGAGCCATCTATCTCTCCAGCCCCACCTTTTTTTAAGTGAAAGAATTTAAAGACTATAGATTACATACAGATTCCACATGCTAAACTTCTTATTTCTAGGTGTGAGTGAGTGTGTAAGTGAGTGAGTGATTGAATTTATAGCCTCTGGGACACTCTTCCGCTGTCACAGCCTCTGTCCTAGGATTTGGTTTTATTTTCTCTTTGAGAAAGGGTGGTGTTATGTTTGTTCTTGGGTTTTGGTCTTTGTTGTTTTCTGAGACAAAGTCTTGTTACATGCAGGCCAGCCTGGCTTTGAACTTGCACTCCTCCTCCCTCGGGCTCCTGAGTGCCGAGATTATACGAATGTAATACCGCACCTCATCTGAAGTTAGATTTTGGTCACACACTGTGAACAGAAAAGTCTCTGTGTTGGGGTACTTATTACGGAGTTTTCAGTGGCCAGTGACTAACTGGTGTTTGTAAATGAGTGTTCTGTCAGTGGATATCGGTGGCTTCTTAAAGGATTTGAAAATCTTGTGTGTCTTTGTCGTGTGTGGGCTTGTGTGTGTGAATGCAGGTGACCAGAGGCTTTGGATCCATTTGGAGCAGGGAATGAGTGGTCTGACACGGGGTGCTGGAAATCAAACTGGCCCTCTGCAGGAGCGGTGGGGGCTTTCGACCGTGCACCCTCCACTCTAGCCCAGTACTGGCGTTTCTAAGTGCTGTGTGAACTAGCTGCCAGGTTGATTTGCCAGATTCCGGATGAGATTAGAGCCTCCGACTGTTACACTGTTCTGTTTTGTTTTTCACTTTTTAAGGCACCATCTCTCTACATAGCCCTGGTTCTCTTGAACTCGCAGAGATCTGCCTGCCTCTGCGTGTACACCATAACCTTGAATTTCTGATCCTCTGGCCTTCACCTCTTGAATGCTGAGATTTCAGGCAGGCACCACCACCACGCCCTGTTTATATAGCACTGGAAACCAGACCCAGGTCTCCATGCATCCTAGGCAACCGCTTCGCTGAGCTACACCCCCAGCTATTTCGCAGGCTTTTAATTTCCCCCTGGTGAATTTGGATACAGTACTTTTCCATAACTACCAGTCTCGCCTGGACCCTGTTATTTGTCCTGCATCTTGACATTTTACCCTCCCCAGCATCCCTCTGCTCCAGAAGAAACATTTAGAGTGCTTTTCCCTCCTGTCACAATTAGGGAGCATCCATGAAGCAAATTGAAAGGAAATCGTTATTAGGTTTCAGCTTGGGCTCTGCAAATCATAACCACAACCCTAGGAAAGAGCATTTTTCCAGTGTGTCACGTAGTTTTGTCCTGCCTGTAATTGTCACAGATTGAATGATATGGAAGGTTTAATGAGGCAAATGTGAAGTTGTTTGCGTTTTAGTCTGGTTTTGAGAGAGTGTCTTGCCATGTAGATCGTGGTGGCTTTAAACTTGAAATCCTTCTGCTTCGGCATCCTGAGAGCACACCACCATGCAGGCCTTTTTAGACAGGGTCTCTCGCTATAGCCCCGGCTATTCTGGAACTCATTACGTAGACTGAACTGGCCTCTTCTTATTTTTTATTCTTTGTTTTTAATTATTTATTTTTATAGCTGCATGGTGGTGGCATACACCTTTAATTCCAGCACTCAGGAGGCAGAGACAGACAGGCTGATCTCTGTGAGTTTGAGGCCAGCCTGGTCTACAGAGCTAGTTCCAGGACAACTAGGGCTGTTATACAGAGAAACCCTGTCTCAAAAAAAAATTGTTATTTTGTGTTCATTGGCATTTTGCCTGCATATATGTCTATGTGAAGGTGTCTCTGAGTTCCATGTCAGGTTAGCCTACAAAACAGTTCCAGGACAGTCAAGGCCAAACAGGAAAAACCCTGTCTTAGAAAACAAACAAAACAAAGCCAAACAAAAAAAAAAATTTTTTTTTTTACGTATTATTTATTTTTGAAGAGTCTTCTTTAGCCTGGGTTGGTTTCAAACTTGCTATGTATCTGAGGATGACCTCGAATTTCTAATTCTTCTGCCTCCACAGCCCAAATGTTGGCACACAGTTTATGCTATGCTGGAGGCCAAACCTAGGCAAGCACTCTACCAACCAAGTTACCATCACCAACCTCTTAATTTACAATAGATAGCAAAATAAATATGAACAGGTACAAAATCTCAAATGTCACTACCTGGAAGTATTGTAATTCTATGCATTTTTTTTCCAAGACAGGGTTTCTCTGTGTAGTTTCAGCTGTCCTGGAACTTGCTCTGTAGACCAGGCTAGCCTCGAACTCATAGAACTCAGCTTATCTCTGTCTCCTGAGTGCTGTGATTAAAGGCGTCTGCCATCACCTGGCTCTATGCATCTTTTTAACCTCTGAGATTTGAAAATATTTTTCATAGCTTATGCTATGTATATATTGTAAAATAAAATAAAAAGTTGAGTATTGTGTTCGTGTAGTTTTGGGTCTTGGTGTTTTTTGTCCCCTAAGGTGGCAGCAGGGTCTGTGTGACTCTTGTCCATAGGGTTTGTTCTCAGAGGCTGCTTTGCTGGGATCTCCCCGGTCTAAGGAGATAAGCCAGCTCCAAGCCAGGCCCAGGGACTTCTTGGTCTGTTAAAGATCTGAAAACTCTTCTGGCTTCAGAGGAACTGCAGTGAGTTGATTCTCATGTATCTGGAGAAGAGGACGTAGAGGCGGCGGAACCAGACAAGCTGACTCTGGTGGCAGGACATGGCTTTCTGGAAGAATCAGAGGACACTTGCTCTGGCTCTTATTTTCAGACCTTCCCTTCTCACCAGATCAGGGCACACCGACCCACAGTCCCCCACCCCAGCTCTAATGATTCTCAGAGTCACCTGGCCCGCTGCTGGCTCTTTTTTTTTTTTTTTTAAAGATTTATTTTATATGTATGGGTGCACATGTATATGTATCCCTTATGTATAGTACTCATGGAGGCCAGAAGAGGGTGAAGACACCCTGGAACTGGAGTTTCAGATGGTTGTAGGGTGCTTAAGGTAGGTGCAGGGAACTGAACCCAGGTCCCCTGCAAGAGCATCAGGTGTTCTTAACCACTGAGCCATCTCTCCAGCCGTTTATTTCTTTTACTGATGTTATTATATATTTCTGCGTTTCCTAAAGTGAGCGTGTTGCCATTTATTTATCTAAAGTCTTTATAATCAGAAAAAAGGCTCAAGTCATTGAAAATACATGCCTGTCAGGTGTAGCTGAAATCATCTAGCAAGCAGGGCGGGCCTCGTCCCTGTGCAGGGGGCTTTGCCAGGTAGCAGGGCTTTGCGGAGCCCAGGGACCTGAGGCTGGGTTCACAATGCAGTATTCAGGAAGTACAACCCTTACCTTGGCCTGTGCCACTTCTTTGCTGGTGAGTATGAAGAGGGCATCCTGGGGTGAGAGTAGAGACCAGGGCAGATCCAGGAGGTAGAGATACTTCCGGAGCACACTTACAGACTGCAGAGTGAGTACGGAACACCCTGGGCAAGGGAGAATAGAAGCTACTCTCAGCCGGGCATTTCCCTGAGCACCCTCCCTCTCCAGGTGGCTCAAGGCAGGCTGAGCAGTTGCTCTCCACCTTGGGTGCCTGGTGGCACTTTGACCAGTATTCTCCTATACGGGAAGAGTGACAGGGCCACAGAGCTCCCGCCCACTGTTTGTGTAACTGATAGGAAGGGGCTGCCAGAGGGTGGAGGGAGGCTGATGGAGACAGGAATGTCTGAGTCCGGAGGCTGAAGACTCATTTCAGCTTTGCTCCAACACGAGGCGCTGCATGTGGTGGCTTCCACCTGTCACCCCAGCACTTGGACGGCAGAGGCAGGGGGACTCCCATGAGTCAGAGGCAAGCCTGGGTTTCATGATGCATTTGAGGTTAGCCTGGGCTTCAGAGTGAGACCCTGTCTCTAGAAAACAAACAAACAAACAAAAAAAAAAAACCCCAAAAAGACCTGACGCATAAATTCTCTTAACTGCTCTGGATTTTAGCTTCCTAGCTGCTAAAGTAATGTTGATAGTATAGGGCCTGCCCATCTTCCATGGTGGACAGAAGACACAGCACACATCACTTAGGTCACTTTTGATTTCATGTCACCCTTGTAAGGCAGGACAGGCCAGAACTTGTTCAGAGAAGTAGTGTAGGACATCAGGCAGCGGATGGTCAGTGGGGTCCTATGCCTCCTACACAGTGACTGGCCAGTGGGGTCCTATGCCTCCTACACAGTGACTGGCCAATGGGGTTGTATGCCTCCCAGGCAGTGACTGGCTAGTGGGGTCTTATGCCTCCTACACAGTGACTGGCCAATGGGGTTGTATGCCTTCCAGGCAGTGACTGGCTAGTGGGGTCCTATGCCTCCTACACAGTGACTGGCCAGTGGGGTCCTAGGTTTCACAGGGAGAGGTTAGAAAGTGCACTATTTCAAGCTCATCAATCTACAGGAAACTTGTGAGTCACCTTTGTAACCCTTAATTGAGTGGGTGATGGGAGGGGAGTTTGGACAGACTAACAGAATGTCGGCAGTGGAAAGGAGCTACCTCCCCTGGGAGGCAACTAGACAGGGTGCTTGGCAGTGGATACAGTCTGAACCCCACACAGACCTGACTGGTTCAGGGGGAGTGGCCCACCTTCCAACACGGCTGCTCTGTGTCTAGGTGTCCTTCAGTGCACAGCAATGCTGTTCTAGGATCCCCACAAACACTACAGTTATGGATGCTCGAGTCTCTCATATAGAATGATGGAGACTTACACAGAACCTACCCACATTCTCTTGTATATGTTAAATCATCTCTAGGTTACTTATAATCCCTAATATAAGGCAAATGCCATGGAAATAGTTGCTACATTGCATTGTCTAGGGACCAATGATGAAAAAAGAATCTTCATGTTCTGTACAGGTGCCCTTCCCCCCTGCATATTTAAACATTTGTGTGTGTGCGCGCGCGTGTGCACGTGCTCATGCCTGCCTGACTTTGTGTGCACCACATTTGTGCACAGGGTGTCTGATGTCCCTGGAACTGGAGTTATAGGTTGTTGTAATCCGCCTGATATGGGTGCAGGGAATTGAACCCAGGCCTTTTGTGAGAGCAGTAAGCGCTCTTAACTGAGGAGCCACGTCTCCAGCATCCCCTTGAATAATTTTGATCCCAGGCTGTGAAATCCATGGATACATAGAAACCCACAGATATAGAGGGCTGACAATATTTGCAAATCTCCCTGGTAAATTTCTTAAAGGGATAGTAACCATTGTCTATTTGCAATAAAACCAGGCCCTCCTTACCTGTAGGCAGCTTCCCTTCAGAGCGCAGGGCCCTGGAGGATGGAGAGGACAAACATTAGAGAGGGAATGAGTCACTTAACTTTTCCGTGTTAACAGGAGGGACCTTCAGAGCAAGGCCTGTGCGTCCCAGGCCCAACCAAATGCACAACCTCCCCGTGGTTTCTACTGCATGAACCAGCATCTAAATATATGGGATTCTACACCTTTGGCTATTGCTGAGGGGAGCAGAACAGGCATTTCATCCCCACTCAGCTTGTTCCAGAAGCTGGTGTACGGCTTATGGAACAGTCTGGCCAAGTGTTCCCCGTTAGAATAAATGGGTAACTATCCTTAAACTTTGAGTTAGCTGGCCTTGGTGGTGCACGTCTTTAATCCCAGCACTCAGGAGGCAGAAGCAGATAGATCTCTGAGTTCAAGACCAGCCTAGTCTACATAGTGAGTTCCAGGAGTCAGGGCTATGCAGAGAAATGTTGTCTCGAAAAAAACAAAAAATAAATACAAAACAAAAAAGAAATTATACACTTTGGAGGCAGAGGCAGGTATATCTCTGTGAGTTCGAAGCCAGCCTGGTCTACAGAGAGAGTTTCAGGACAGCCAGAGCTATCACAAATAAAAATCCTGTCTTGAAAAACCAAAACAACAACATATATATATATATATATATATATATATACATACACACATATATATACACATATATATATCATGAGTAATGAAAGAATGTTTGAACATGTTAATTTTGTTTCATATTTTCTTTCTCCTTTTGACCCCCTCACTCCCACTGTCTGACAATGAAAGCTGCTCTGGGCTCACTGCTCTAAGGAGGGGCACAGTAAATTCGACACCAGTAATTACTGGATTGCTTCCTGGCTTTGTGATCAGAGGCGGGGCACACAGAAGAAGTGGGTAGACCCAGACAACACACACACACACACACACACACACACACACACACACACACACGAATAGAGGCTCAGGGGCAGGGGTCAAAGTGAAGGAGTCAAGAGAGAGTTAGTTGGTAAATGCATGGGAACCCTAAGAATCAGAAAAGCTGAAAGAGGTTTCTGGGATCCTGGGAGACATCTTGTCCTGCACTCTGGGCAGAGCCAGTCTGACTTTGAGGCAGATACACTGGTCCAGAGGTGAGAACTGGAGGTCCACACCACGTAATCACACTCACAGCCCTCATGACCCTTGAAGAATCTTACTGAGCATGGCTGGGAAGAGAGCCCTGGGCATTAGGGCACGGAGGGGTCTTGGGTAGGAAGAAAGACAGGAAGAGACTGGGAGATGATCAGGGAGACCAGGGGTGGGAACAGTGTCAGCAAGTCAAAGCAGCATTTTGATGAGTGACAGGGTCAAATGCCACACAAGGGCACAGGTGAGGACGAAGGTGAGTGGTGGACTCAGCAGACAGGAGTGGAGAAAACTTTCAGTAGCTGGTCAGCGTTCCCATGCATTGCTTTCTCTGAAGTGCGGGCTCACATGAGTACAGAAAGGACTCATGAACTCTGAGATCCCATGACACTCCAGCGTCTGAAGAAATACCAGCCGTGGCAGCCTGTTGGCAGAAAGCTGTGCCCTGCCCTGGATGACTCCTCGCGGGGCCCCCACAGGGTTGACTAGTGTCCTAGTTGGCTCTCTGTTGCTGTGATAAATACCAAGACCAAAGGCGACTCTGGGGGGTGTTCATCTTAAAACTCCCAGATCACTGTCTATCACAGGAAAGTCAGGTCAAGAATTCAAGCAGGAACCTGGAGGTAGGAACTGAAGCAGAGGCCATGGAGAAGGCTTCTTACTGGCTTGCCTTGGGGGACACCGCCCACAGTAGGCTGGGCCCCTCTACATCAATCATCAATCAAGAAAATGCCCCACAGGCTTTCCTTCAGGCCAATTTGATGGAGGCCTTTTCTTAATTGACATTCCCTCTTCCCAGATGACCCTAGCTGTGTCAAGCTGACAAAAAACAGGCATCACAAGCAGGGATGGAACTAACCAAGTCCCCTCAAGTGCCTTGCCCACTGTCTGCTGAGGTGCTCTTGGTTTGTTTATAGCAAGCTTGAGCTGACCATTTTCCTGGTTAATACTTGGGTACAAATTTATAAGGCTCTGTGTGGACCTGGAATGAAGTGGAGCCCCTGTTTCTACCTGCCAATGGCTGGCTTTCCAGCAGTCCAGTCTTTAGAATAACAAGTTTGGCTAAACGTCCATTCCTGGAATACACACTTTTTTGTGTATCTTCACCCAAAAAATTGCATCGTCTACTGAAACCTGAGGTGTGACTTTCTTAACTATGAATGAACCTAATGCAACTGTTAACACATAGCTGTACCTGTGGCCTCTGCTGGTCCAGGAAATGAATGGTTTTTACAAGAGGGGAGAGAAGTGTGGTGTCATCATCCCACAGTCAAAGAATCAGGGTTAACTGGGAAGAAGATACGAGAGTACTAATTTCTAGCACCTTCCAAAGTTGCATACAATTAAAGACAAGGCTGGGGAGCCATCAAGCTGGGATTGCCTTCGTGTGAACCTAATGGAAGCAGCCAATGGAGGCACCTAATGGAAGAGAGAACCGGGATGCCCGAGTGCTAGGCTTGTCTCTGCTAATGTTGAGTCTTGTGATGGGCAAACATCTTCACTGCCTGTCAAATGAGAGGGTTGCACTCAGTGACCAGTGAGGTCATTTCCAACTTCATAACGTTGACAGCCTCAGTCTGCTAATGGTGAACATGTTTAGAAGAAGAGAAAGTAAGACTTTCCAGTGCCCCTTTCTTTCCTCGGCAGCTAGGACAGAGCCTGCACTCTGCAGAAGTATTCTCTGGAGGAGAGGGAACACAGTCTGTTTGTTTGACCCTAAGTCATGCACCATTTTTGAGGCTCCATTTTGGTTTCACTGATAAGATGAGATAGTCTTGCTTGTGGCCTAAAATGCCTGATGCAGAGACCTTCCTGCCAGTCCCCCGAATGCCAGGCTAACAGGCAACAATTGGGATGTCATATTACCCAGGTATGTCATTGTTCTCCCAAAGCCTGGGAACAGCTTAGAAGAAACCTAACAGAACATCAGTGAGGGGAGGGGTGAAGATGGTTAAACTGGGTGCTGGTCCACAGGCCTTACTCCTGGACTCTCCTTCATTCCTTTCAAGGCTGAGGATTTGGCCTGTCAGGTTTCTGTGGCCACAGTAAAGATGGAAATAGAGTCTGTCACCCCATTTGGAGTATCCAGGGGATAAAATAAGAATTCAACTGTTAAAGTGGACAGGTACACACCTGTAATCCCAGCATCAATAGGCAGAGGTCTGAGGCTCACTGTAAGTTTGAGCCCAACCTGGTCTACATAGTGAGTTCTAGACAAGATAGGACTCGTCTAGACCAGCCAGGATGAGATAGCAAGACCCTGTCTCAAAAGCAAAACCAACCAACCAACAAACAAAAATATAAAAAAACCTCTACTCCTCCCTAAGAGCCTATAGGTAGTTAATGACTGCCACACACACGCATGCCACACACACACACATGCCACACACACGCATGCCACACAGTATGCCACACACACATGCCACACGCGCGCATGCCACACACACGCACAGGAAGGAAGGACAGTCAGTCTCTTACCCTAGGGAAGGGGAAGAGAGAGCAATGGAGAATGAGTATGATCAAAACACATCATATACATGTCTAAGGATTATGAAAAACCCACTACCATGTATATTTAATATAGGTCAATAAAATCTTTCTTTGTTTGTCTTGTTTTTTCATGACAGATTTTCTTTGTGTAGCCCTGGGTGACACTATTTTAAATCAGGCTGGCCTCAAACTCACAGAGATCCCCCTGCCTCTGTCTCCTAGTGCTGGGATTAAAGGCATGTGCTACCACCTCCTGGCTTGGCCAATAAAAACTTTAAAAAACACAGTATGTCTACTACACTCAATAAATAAAGACTGAAAAATAAAAAAAATCTGAAAAAAAACCCCTGAAAAATAAAAAACTTAGGAGACAGTCATTCCCACCCCTACAAAGACTTGCAGGAGCCGCCTGCCTCTGCCTCCAGGAGTTCTCATAAAGAGGATGTGGGGCTGGAGAGGGGGCTTAGTGGCTTAGAGCACTGTTTAGGGGATCCAGGTTCAATTCCCAGCACCCACACAAAGGCCCACAACCACCTGTAACTAGTCTGTGGGGATCTGACGCCATCTTCTGGCCTCTGTGGGCACTGCATGCATGTGGTACACTGGTACACGGACATACATGAAGGCAGAACACCCATACATGTTTTTAAAAAAAAGGTGTGAGCTGGGCCATGGTGGTGCACGTCTTTAATCCCAGCACTCAGGAGGCAGAGGCAGATGGATCTCTGTGAGTTCGAGACCAGCCTGGTCTACAAGAGCTAGTTCCAGGACAGGCTCCAAAGCCACAGAGAAACCCTGTCTCGAAAAACAAAAACAAAAACAAACAAACAAACAAACAAAGATGTGGTGAGGTGGGTAGGTGGTGAGCACCAGGGCAGCGCTGACTGCATGGTGACAAAAGAGAAAGTATCCCGGGACTCGGACGACAGGCAGGAAAGTGTTTTAGCACATGGGGAGACCCTTTCCCACTCCCGTCACCCAGAGAAGCATACCTCACGGCTTTGTACAAAGCCACATGATTGCTGTGACCACTGACTCCTTCTGCATCAAAAGTCACCACCTGTAGGGACAGACCCGGGGAGGAAGGGCTCACTCAGAGCTGCGGAATGGCTTCTCCACTGCCTCAGCTTCAAAGTGGCCTTCACCATTCCTCTGGGGAAGGAAAGAGCAGAGCCTGAAACTTTTCAAATTCTGAGCAGCCAGGGTCACCCCTGAGCAGGTGGACCTGTGTGTGGTGACGGTCAGTGTTTGCTTCACTCTCGTTCCGGGACATAGAAAGAGCAGAGTGGGAGTCACCTCATGACAGAAACTTGTGTGTGTGCAAGGTGTGTGTAAGAATGTGCCCTTGGAGACCAGAGAGGAACTGCAGGTGTTATTCCCCTGGAGATCCCTGCCTTGTTTTTGAGATAGTGTCCTTCACCTACCTGGAGTTTGGTGCCCAGGCCAGCCTGGCAGGCCTGGGAGTACCAGGGATCTGCCTGCCTCTGTTTCCCCAGTGCTGGGATCATAAACACACAGCACCGTGCCTGGCTTTTGTTTGTTGGTTTTCAACATGGGCTCTAGAAATCAAACTTGAATTCTCATGCTTGCAAGGCAAGTCTTTACCGACTGAGATGACCAAGGCTAGGATACCTTTGCGGAGGGCTGGGGATGTGGCTTAGCTGGCGGAACTTGTCTAGCACACGTGAAACCCAGAGTTTGTTCCTTAGCACTTCGTAAGCTTGATGTGGTGGTGCGTGCATGTAATCCCAGATCCTGGGAGAGAGAGGCATGAGGGGCAGAAGTGTAGGGCCATCCTTGATCTACGGGAAGTTTGAGGCCAGCCTGGGATACATGAGAACTTGTCTCAGCAGATGTTTGTTTCTTTGCCTGGCCACGTGCTAAGCACGTTCATTTCCTTAGCTGACTGCTGCGTAGGATTTGTTCAGGTGGATGTGGCCTGATTCACTGGGTGTCCTTTCCTCGTGCCACCCCACAAGTACAGTGTCCTGGAGTCAAGTCACAGGAGTCTAGCTCAGGCTGCCTCTCGTTCCATTTGTACAGATATCTTCAGTGTGGCTCACAGAAGCAATATAAGAAAACAAGGACTCAGGAAAAGAGTAGGGATGGTTGGTTAGACGGAACGAGAAGGGCTGTCCCCAAGGACGGAAAGTGTCCTCATACACTTGAAAGGGTTAGAACTGAATTGGGTAGTCTGGGGAAGATTCACTCTTGCTCCATTTATTTTGTGATTATGATTTTTTTTTTGTGAGATGTCTCATGTACCCCAGCCTTGCCTTGAACTCTCTATGTAGCTGAGGCTAGCCTTAAATTCCTGGTTTCCCTGCCTCTACCTCCCAGGTGATGGAATTACAGACCTGTACCAATACACCAGGTTTGGTCTTTCTTTACACAGGAGTGGCCCTGGCTACCATGAGAGCACCATGGAGTGTCAGTGCCAATTCAGGGCATGCCCTACACAGTCTCACGATGACAAGGAGAAGGGCTTTAAGGCCAGGATAATTGTTCCCCTTTGTTAAAACTAAGAAGAAATTTTTCCTTCTTTCTTGGTTTTTGCATTACTGGGATTCAAACCCAGGGGGGATTGTGTATAACTAGGCAAGCACTCAGCCACTGGGCTAGACTCCCAGCCCTGAAACTCAGGAGCTTTCTGGCATAGTCCTCCTCCCATTCACTTGTCTCAAATCATAATTAGTGCCCCTGGAGGCGGGTGCTCTGTTCAGGAATTTTTCTAGGGCCAGGCATCAGAATTGGGTTTTATTATTAAAAGAACACATTTACAATTCTTCCTAACCAGCAGCAGGTCCTGAGACTGTCACCAAGATGTTCAACCCATCAGTGTGAAGCTTAGGACCCATTAAAAGTCATTCCTAGGATGAGCCCAGCAGTGGTGGCGCATGCCTTTAATCCCAGCACTCGGGAGGCAGAGGCAGGTGGATCTCTGTGAGTTCAAGGCTTGCCTGATCTACAAGCTAGTTCCAGGACAGGCTCCAAATCTACAGAGAAACCTGATGTAGGAGGGTCATCTGTCTATGTGTTACTTTCATTGGTTAATAAAGAAACTGCCTTGGCTTTTTGATAGGGCAGGATTTAGATAGGTGGAGTAGACTGAACAGAATGCTGGGAGAAAAAAAGCAGAGTCAGGCAGATGCCATGAAGCTCTGGCCCGAGATGGACATAGGTTATAATCTTCCCAGTAAACCACAACCCTGTGGTGATACACAGATTACTAGATATGGGTTAAAGCAAGATGTGAGAGTTAGCCAAGAAGAGGCAAGATATAATGGGCCAGGCAGTGTTTAAATGAATACAGTTTTCGTGTTATTATTTCCGGGGATAAGCTAGCTGTGTGGGAGCTGGGTGGGACAAAAAGCAGGCCTGCTCACCTCATCACTACAGAAACCCTATCTTGAAAAACCCTATCTTGAAAAAAAAATCATCCATAGGACTGTAATAATACTGGGCCCTCCCATCTTGTGTGAGTGAGGCCGTTGAGTATGGCTGCTCTGTAGATTTGCTCTGCTACCCATGTCCTGTTTCCCTGGAACCTGAGTTATTACTTCATGTAGCAAAGGGATTTTGCCAATGTGATTAAGAATTTCAAGATGGAGAGGTTATTCCAGATGGGTTGGTTGGCTCAATGCAAATCATGGTGGACATTAAAAGGGAGCACAAGAGGGTCAGAGGTAAAGGCCATGTGACAAGAAGAAGGTGATACAATCTCTTTGAAGATGGAGGAAGAAGAAAGAAATGGGCCATGTTGCTTATGCCTGTAATCCTGCAGTCTGCTCAGAGTAACTCAGCCCCTACATGAAGACAAATCCTGTTCTCCCGTGCTCAGGACATACTGGGCAGATCAAGGAAGGCCATGACTTCTAAGTCTTGAATGGTGAATTTCCCTTACAAAGGGAGGGAGCGGTAATGGCCAACACTTCTGACACACTATGATGAGGACCAGGATTGAGGGTAGTCCCTGTAGAGCCACTACCATAAGAAAGCAGGGTACAGAGGCAAAAAGATGGCTCAGTGGCTAACAGTTCTTACTGCTCGCTCTCCCAGGAGACCCCGGCAACCACCTGTAACTCTAGTTCCAGGGGACCCAACACCCTTTTCTGGCCTCTATGGGCTCCTGTAGATACATGGTGTGCATATACTCATATAGGTTCATATGTACATTATGACAAAAAGAAAAAAGTCCTTAAAAAAGACTAATGTGTTAATTCACTCAGTGAACTTCAGTCATTGACTGAAAGCCCAATAAGCTTCTTAACCAGCAGGCTCTATGTTCTAACAAAACTCAGTCAAATGAGAGGGCTCTGGATAGCAAAGCTTTGCCATTAACCTATGAAGAATCACTATTTGGGGTTTGGGAAAGTAAACCTTGGCAACTTTCAAGTGGACTGCTTCAGCCAGGTGTGGTGTGCACACCTTTAATCCCGGCACTTGGGAGGCGGAAGCAGGAGGATTTCTATGTGTTTTGGGCCAGAACTGACTGTTGCAGAACCCTAACCTGCTAACCCTATGTGAATGTGAATCTCCACTGCTGCTCTAAAATGGTGATTTTCCTTATAAAGTGAATATGAACTTAGCCTCATTTTTTTTTTTAAAGAAATGAAGGTTAGCTGGGCATGATGTTGCATGCCTTTAATCCTAGCAAAAATCAGAGGCAAAAGCAGGTTGATCTATGTGAGCTTCAAGGGTACCTGTGAGAACCTGTTTCAAACAAGCAAACAAAAGAAATTGAGGCTTAAACCTCATAGCCACAGAACTGGGAATATAGTTCTTTGACAGATCTAGGGCCTATCATACCCAAAGCTCTGGGTGAGATCCCTAGACGCCCCCCACCCCCTCATTGCCCCTATATGTCCCTGGAAGCCACCTGGATCATTAAGAATTTTAACATTCATAACACTTATCCTCAAAGTGAGAATCATCCCGTAGCTGTGAAACCACTGGGTATGAG
This sequence comes from Alexandromys fortis, assembly GCF_014885135.2. Taxonomy (NCBI): domain Eukaryota; kingdom Metazoa; phylum Chordata; class Mammalia; order Rodentia; family Cricetidae; genus Alexandromys; species Alexandromys fortis. The sequence goes on along the minus strand of NW_026068025.1, from coordinate 3,633,516 downwards.
ACATTCTGGGTCAGTGAAAGTCTCTTGCGGGTTCCTGAGGTTCTGAATTCTCAGGAGGCATGAGAAAGGTGGGGGAGCAGGACATGACTAGAAAATGCTCTCAGCCTGAGGGCTCAGAACTTGCTCACTTGATCATGCACAAGATCAAGTTCAAAGGTAATTGGAAGGCGTGTTTGCTCCTCAATGGGCTTAGCAGACAGCCCTTTGGGGTGGGCTTGGAGCAGGGCTGGGAGTGGGAAGCAGCGACAGACAAGTAGCAGAAGCTAGTCCGTGTGACAGGGTGGGGCCCTGGGCTTTGCCCAGTGTGGCATTGCCTTACCAGGCTGATGTCATTGACCTCTATGTGTTGGAGGAGGGTGTTGGCCACACTCTCTGTGTCCCACTGCACTCCTGGGTCATCTGGAAACTCGCTGAAAGAGAGAAGCGCACTTGAGGGTGGGAATAACCTTCATGTTTTTAAAAATTTAAATAACATTATTTTTATTTATTTTATACACTGATTACAGTTTCCCCTCCATCCTCTCCTCCTCGTCCTCCCCCTCATCGGTATACCCCCTTCCCCTCCTACTCCATCCAGAAAGGGACTGGCTTGGTTTTTTTGAGACAAGGTTTCTCTGTGTAGCCCTGACTGTCTTGGAACTCTCTATGTAGACCAGGTTGGCCTCGAACTTAGAGATTTGTCTGCCTCCTGAGTTCTGGGATTAAAGTCATGTGCCACCACCGTCACAGCCACCACCACTGCCACCACCACCACTGGGCAGGAATAATCTTGAGACCCAGTGGGCGTGTGCTCAGCTTTGTGAGGAATTAGAGCAGCAATGGGGAGCTCCCACCCTTCACTGCTCAGGTTTCAGCTAAATAAGGTTTACAAACACAAAGCTGCCAGAAATACATGCCCATCAGACACAGCACACACAGTTCTCTTTGCTCCCAGCCAGGCAGGCCGCTTCCATGACCTGTGGTGAGGGTCAATGACTGACCTTAAAATTCTGGGCTAAGAGTCAGAAGGGTTTCCAGCAGGAAAATGACAGGAGTCTCGTCACTAAGTAATGTCATTATTTCCTTTGACTCATTGGCAACCTCTACCCCACATTCCAGCCTTCTAGAGATAGCCTAGTTCCGACAGCTCATTTGGGATGCCCCTGCAGTGAGTGTGGCAGACAGCCCAGTGAGCAGAGGCTGGGCTTAGAGAACAAAGGAACATGGGTACAAAACCCAGCCTTGCTCCCTGGAGGTCCATGCCACAGCACGGTTCTGAAGCTCAGAGGACCATCTTCAGGAGTCATCTCTCCGCCCATCTTTATGTGAGCTCTGGGATGGAGCCTGGACCATTAGGCTTGGGGACAAGTGTCTTTCCCCGCTGTCATCCCACTGGCTGGAGACCACAAGTCTTAGAAGACTGGGTGATCAGAACTGAGCCACTGAGATCCCATTTCCTCCTTCAGGACTCTGTCAAGTTCCTGAGATTCCTGATGATCTTTAAGATTTTTTTCCCATTTAATTAAATGATTATTCAACGAAAGGATGTATAAAAACTTACAAATCTGAGAACTCAACTATACATATAAGAGGATGATGGGATATTCAGTTTCTAACACACAAACGGTATAAGTACACACTATCCCCACCCCTCGTTTCTGGCTCCTGTTGCACCCTATGAGACCATTTTATTATTGGCCCAAGGGAAGATTAATGGACAACTTTTAATGCTGTTAGGCCAGTGGGGAAAATTTCAGGTGTGAACAAAACTTGGAGGACACACATCAAAATCAATTTGTTTCTTTTTCCTCTAAGAAGAAATTAGATGATGATGATGATGATTATTATTTTGTCATCCTGATTTCTCTGTCATTTTTGAGGCTTTGGTAGATGTCACCAGTGGACTATGGGCATTGCATTTAAAAAAAAAAAACAAGGTCTCTCTATGTAGCCCAGGCTGGCCTCAAACCCCCAATTCCCCTGCCTTCACTCCCCACCCCTCCCCCTAGTGCTGGGGTTCTAGATGGGCACCACCAAGCCAGGCAGCATCCCGGTTTCCACCCATTACAGTCACCCTTCCCGTTGAGATGCATCTTTCCACAGCCTTGCAGCGCACACACCGATCTTACAGGTGGCTGGCGCTGACACGTGCTTGCGGCTGGCAGCTGCTGGGGAAGCGGCATGGCATTTGCTGTTTGGAAGGACATTCTATGGCATCGTGTTTTCAAATCCAGTAACAAGACAATAATTTGGTAAGCTAAAATTATAACTGTTCCTTCTCAAAGAAACAAAGTCAGAAGATACAGCTTGCTTCTTAGAGATAAAGCTGGGCTCTGCTATGCAAGTCTAGAAGGTATGGGGAAACTTGAAACCCAAGAAAATGTTTTCAATGTTTGCCCTCTAGGTGTCTGATTTCAGAATGTATTCTTTGAGGTTAGATCCAGTTAAGGGAAATCACTAGAAATCGACTTTAACAGAATGCAGGAGTATAATGTGATGGCAATCTTCATTTCTGGATGAAACCTGACGGGCTGCGAGTCTGTGTGTGAGTGAACAGCACCTGGATGCTTGCTCCAGACAGAACTGGGGCACAGGCCTCATCCAATGCTGGCCTCTCTCCAAGATCAACAAGAACATGCTGGGTTCGGGTTTCTGATGTGCTGAGATTTTGTTTTATCCTGAGGTGATCTTGTGTGTCCGGAACAACACCGAGCTAAAGGGAGCTCATTAGAAATCCTTCCCACTGGGCAGTGGTGGCACACACCTTTAATCCTAGCACTTGGGAGGCAGAGGCAGGTGGATCTCCATGAGTACGAGGCCACCCTGGTCTACAGAGCGAGTGTCAGGACAGGCTCCAAAATTACACAGAGAAACCCTGTCTCAAAAAGCAAAACAAAACTGGAAACCATTCCCGTTATTGCTTCGAAGTGTATTCGTTATCTTTCTGGTCTCCTAGAGAGGAACTGTGTCCTTGTTAGGAATGAGGCTGTTTGACTTCAGGCAAGTTTCACGAGTGACTGCTGATCTAAAGAAAGGCCCAGCAGACACAAATGCTTTCTCTAAAATTCTGGCTTCACCTTGCTTCAGTCTGTCTGAGATGGAGCTCTAACACGGCCAGCCTTCCTAGGAGAATGTAGACAATGAGGTCAGGAAGAGCACCTTCAGCTTCGCCACTCCCGGAACCTCTCTTCAAACAGAATGTCCACTCTGGGCCTCTTGTTAACTTACTATTCCTCCCTGCTCTTTTCTGGTTCTTTTTCTAGCATATTCCGTCTGGCATATTCCACCTAGCACAGGCCCACTTTCAATGCTACTTCCTCCACTGAGTCTTCCAGAAGGGGCTTGAGGCCATAAAGTTCAGTGGGTACAGTCCCCTATACTACTTACACTTTTTAAAAAAGTAAATTTCTTAACTTACTGGGGGTGCACACATATAAACCATAGGGGATGTGTATGCGTGTGTGTGTGTGTGTGTGTGTGTGTGTGTGTGTGTGTGTGAGAGAGAGAGAGAGAGAGAGAGAGAGAGAGAGAGAGAGAGAGAGAGAGAGGACAGCTTTCAGGAATTAGATCTTTCCTTCCACCATGTGGGCCCCTGGTTCTCAAGTCATCAGGGTTAACAGCAAGTACCTTTACCGCTGAGCCCTGCCTTGATTTTTGATACCAGCTGCAAGTTCAGAAATTTCCCTAAACCATCAATAATGCCCTAAAAATACATATGCTACGTGCTGACAATTGTTTCATGCATATTGAGAAACAGTATAGGTTAAAGTCAGCCAAAGGAAGAGATGCCTAAGGCAGAGTCCAGGAAGTTTCTAGATGCAGAGGTCACATTGTGCTCCCCATGGAGGTGTGACATTGACTCAGATGGGGCGTGGCGGGACATAGGGAGCAGTGTCAACCAGGAAAGTGTGCCCAAGTTTCTGTGCTCAGAGTTTTCCGGGTGACTGACTGATTGCCTATGGTTGGTCTCAGCCTCCATGTGACTGATAACATATTTTCCAAAGTCTGCAGTGAAGCCAATACTATCAGCTACGGCACACACTTCCCAGAAGCCAAGGGCAAAATCAAATTCTTTACTCTAGACTATCCTTGTGTCTAAGAACCTCCACAGTCCTCCTCTACCAATATGGCCCACAGTGTGTGATATTTTTTGTGTACTTGGTATAATTCAAGTTGAAGGACAGTTTATTTAAACAGACAGTAATTACCCATTCCTCTCCATGCACAAGGCACTTTCTTTAAGGAATATTAATAAGTACCAGTTGGTTAAGATGTAATTATCTGGCAATGCTAAAGGCAATTAGTTATATTGGCCTCTTGGCAAGAATTTACAAAGACAGCACCTTTATAAAACAGACCTTGCTGGGCTTGGTGGCACGCACCTTTAATCCCAGCACTCATGAGGGAGTGCCAGTCAGGTCTCTGAGTTTGAGGCTAGCCCAGTCTACAGACCGAGTTCCAGGACAGCCAGAGAGACACAGAGAAACCCTGTCTTGAAAACAAAACAAACAAAAAAGATTTTACAAGCAGGAAATGATAGCACATGCCTGGAATCTTAGCACCTGGAAGGCAGAGGAGGCAGGAGGATTTCCTGCAAATTGAGACTAACCTGCTCAACAGTGAGTTCCACGCCGGACAGGACTACACAGCGAAAGTCCTACAGCCGGGCAGTGGTTGCACACACCTTTAATCTTAGCACTAGGGAGGCAGAGGCAGGCGGATCTCTGTGAGTTTGAGGCCAGCCTGCTCTATAAGAGCTAGTTCCAGGACAGGCTCCAAAGCTACAGAGAAACCCTGTCTCAAAAAACCAAAAAAGAAGCTGGGCTGTGGTGGCGCATGCCTTTAATCCCAGCACTCGGGAGGCAGAGGCAGGCGGCTCTCTGTGAGTTCGAGGCCAGCCTGCTCTAAAGAGCTAGTTCCAGGACAGGAACCGAAAAAGCTACGGAGAAACCCTGTAGAAAAGCAAACAAAACCAAAGGTTGGTATGGTGACTCACATCTGTAATCCTAGTACAGGAGGCTGAGACAGGAGGCTTTCTAAGAGTTTGAGTCCCCCTAGGCTATGAGAGTGAGTTCCGGGATAGCCTGGGCTATAGAGTAAGACTCTGTCTCGAGAACAACTGCTACCACTGCCAAAAAACTGATTTGAGTTCCCTACTGCTTCCCTCCAACTCAGTCTAAGGAAATAGAAAGTCGGGTAGAAGGGGAGAGAAGGAAGGGAAGGGAGCAGAGAAAAATGTATAGCTCAATAAAAGCAATTAAAAAATAAACAGAAGGGGGCTGGAGAGATGGCTCAGTGGTTAAGAGCATTGCCTGCTCTTCCAAAGGTCCTGAGTTCAATTCCCGGCAACCAAATGGTGGCTCACAACCATCTGTAATGAGATCTGGTGCCCTCTTCTGGCCTGCAGACATACATACAGACAGAATATTGTATACATAATAAATATTAAAAAAAAATAAACAGAAAAAAATCAAGCATATTAACATATACATACAAGAAACTCATGACTCCTTTCAAACCAGGGAGTCTCCCTTTGCCTACAGTACACTTCTGATCAGTGCAAAGCCTGGGTCTTGGAATAACCTTTGCCTGATTTCTGTCTTTTGGTAGAGTAGGCGTTCTGCTTTGGTAACCGTTCCGGCAGAATAGAAACAGGCATGTTGGAGTCAGCCTTTGGACTCTAAAGAGACAGTAGGTGAATGACCTCTGTCCAGTTTTCCTTGTACAGTCTTTCTTCCTGCTGGAGTTTATCCATGCTGATTAGAATGCCAGCAGCCATTTTGGTCTGTGGAACAATCAGGTAGGAAAGACAGATACAAAGTGACAAGGGGACACAGAACCCAAGGGCTCTGAGGAGTCAGCCAGCACGTTCTCAGCACAGTGGTGTCTGCCACAGCCAGGGCTCATATCTACAGCAGAAGCAATTCCGAACTTAGTTGACGGTGCGTGTGTGTGTGTGTGTGTGTGTGTGTGTGTGTGTGTGTGTACATATATATGTCCCCAGGTATGCACAGTGACCAGAGCAGACAATGGGAGTCCTGCTCTACTTTATTCTTTGGAGAAGGTCTCTCACCAAACCCAGAGTTAGGCTGGCAGCCAGTAAACTCCTGCCTTCACCTCCTACATTGCTAAGGTTACAGGTGTGTGCAGCCAAGCCTGCCTTTTTCACATGGATACTGGGGGGTTGAATTCAGGAAGCATTCTTACCCAATGAGCCATTTCCTAAGCTGCTGATTTAATTTTTAAAGGGTTCCACATGATCAATTATTTAGGTTGTTTCCTGTTTTTATTATTGTGCCAAGGTTAGCCAGCACATACAACCCCATGTTTGTGGCTCTCCATGTTTCCCTGTGATAAAACCAGTGATGTTTGATCTCTGAGTAGAAGGCGGCGGGAGCAGTGTGTGTAGAATGACTCCGACAGCAATACTGTGGAGAAGAGCAGCCGGAAACTGTTGGCAGCAAGGTGGGGGAGGGGGGAAGAGTGACAGAGAGGGGCGGGGGGGGGGGGGCTGTGCGTTCTATAGGCTGACAGGAAAAACTCATAAGCATAGCGTGTCTGCTCTAAAAATCTAAGGTGTGTGTGCATGCACCTGTGTTTCCAGGGACTGAACCTAATGGATGGATGTAAGGCAAGGCAAGTATTCTACTTCTGAGTGACACCTTTTTTTTTTTTTTTTTTTTTAATTTGGAGACAGGGTCTTACAATATATCCTAAACTGTTCTGGGACTCACTGTGTAGACCAGGCTGGCCTTGAGCTCACAGAGATTACACCTGCTTCTGCCTCCCAAATGCTAGGATTAAAGGCACAGGCCACTGGATCTCTGTGAGTTTGAGGCCAGTCTGATCTACAAAGCGCATTCCAGGACAGTCAGGGCTGTTACACAGAGAAACCCTGTCTGGAAAAAAAAAAAAAAAAAAAAAAAAAAAAAAAAAAAAAAAAAAAAAAAAAAAAAAAAAAAAAAAAAAACAAACAAAAGGTATCCACCACCACGCCTGGCCTGAGCTATACTCTGAGTCTCCAAGTTCCAAGTCTGGTTTTGTATTTCTCTATAACTCAGGCTGGTCTTGAAGTTTTCTTTCTTCTGTTTCAGCCTCCATCATAGCTGGAATTACAGCTCAGATGACAGACCCAGCTCTCAGGTGCTTTTATACTTACTTATGTTTACTTTATTACCTTATAAGCACCCTGACAAGGTCAATTCTATGACTAATACAGTGATTTATTTTTATTTTACGTGAATAAGTTTTGCCTCTATGTATGTGTGCCACTTGCACGCAGTGCCCGTAGATTAGAAGAAGGTGCTTGGTTGCAGGGCGTCTGGCATTACAGATAGATGGATGCCAGTAGTCACGTGGGTGCTGGACACTGGGCCCAGGACCCCGTCAAACTCTGGTATTTGGAAGCATGGCCTTGTTTGAAGGCATGTGTTACTGGGCTGGGCTTAAAGTTTCAAAGCTTCCTGCCACCCCAGTGTACTCTCTTCTTCCTTGTGTATCAGAATGTGAGCTCTCCGCTGCTCCAGGGCCGCGCCTGCCTGCTCTCGTGCTCTCAAGCATGGTGGTGATGGACTTCTGCCCCTCTGAACTGTCCTAGATAAACCGTTCATTTCACCAGCTGCCTTGGCCATGTTTTAGCACAGCAATAGAAAAGCAAGCACCTGGGCTGGAGAGATGGCTTAGCCGTTAAGAGCACTGGCTGCTCTTCCAGAGGTCCTGAGTTCAATTCCTAGCACCCACATGGTGGCTCACAACCTAGTGTGCAGGTATACATACATAGCACTCATATATATAAAGTACAAATAAAGCTTAAAAAAAAGAGAAAAGCAAGCACTATATCCACATCCACGACTTTGCGTGTATTTTGACTTCCTCATGCCCCTCACACTTGAGCCTGTATTACAACATCTTTCTAAAGCCTTCATACTTGCTGATCCTCAATTCTTTCCTGTGTTGAAGCCACAAATCCTGGTTTGGCCTGAGGGAAGGTCCCTATGAGTCTAGCTGAACTCCACAGGCTGTTATGGGTCTAAGAGTGAAGATGAGAATCCTTCCTGCAATCCCAAAAATGCTTTCAGGAAGTCCTGATTAAAAGAAAATTACTGGGGCTGGAGAGAGATGGCTCAGAGGTTAAGAGCACTGGCTGCTCTGCCAGAGGTTATGGGTTCGATTCCCAACAACCACGTAGTGGCTCACAACGATCTGTAATGAGATCTGGTGCCCTCTTCTGGCCTGCAGGGATACATGCAAGCAGAACACTGTAAAGATAATAAATATATAAATAAATAAATCTTAAAAGAAAGAAAGAAAATCACTGAGATGTGTAGTCATACAGTCACTAAGAGAGCTGCCTGGGAACAGAACTCATATTGCAAGGACTATGATTTTATCAAGGCCCAGGTGGATTTTCTCCTTAGATTGAGTCTTTTGCAGCACCTGGGGAGGCTGAGCGCCAGTCTTTCGACCCTTGGTGCATATGGGGTTATGTCTGAGCATTTCCCCAGGACAGAGGGGGACCCAGCACCTTAATCTCTCACCACCATCACTCCAGTTCCAAGGCTGCCCCTCTCCATTAGGCTAGCCAGAAGATCGGCTGTTCCTTGCTTGCCTTGGGCCTGTTTCAGCTTCACATTCGACCCTTGCTCTGCCATGGACTCTGCCTTGGCTGCTGCCCTCACTGTCCACAGCCACGGGGCCTTGACAGTATGTGTGTTCTCAGGCCCGCATCCCAGTGGTACCAAGTCAGGCCTTGTGTGCTCTCACCCTCTCTACTTCTGCCGGGCTTCGTTCCTTCAACTATCCTAATGTAGGCGTCTGGAGACGGCTGTTGTGCTGCAGGAGTTCTGGCCTTTTGGAGTTGACACTGTAAGAACTGATACGTGCTTGTTTTTGTTCCTTCACACCGCCGAGCTCGCGTGGTAATGAGGAAGTAGTGGATAAGTCCATTGGTGGACAGAGCTTCTCCTAATCACGTGGCTATTTTTGAAATTGCATTGTTAAGAAAAAGGCTTGAAAGAAATTTCTTCCAAGAAATAGTGAGATTCACAGTACACATATAAGTTTGTCTTGTCTTTGAATTGTTTGAATTTATCAATCTCTCTTCTTTTTTTTTCTTTCTTTCTTTCTTTTTTTTTTTTCAAGACAGGGTTTCTCTGTAGCTTTGGAGCCTGTCCTGGCACTAGCTCTTGTAGACCAGGCTGGCCTCGAACTCACAGAGATCCGCCTGCCTCTGCCTCCAGATTAAAGGCACGCGCCACCACCGCCTGGCTCTTTTTTTTTTTTTTGGTGTAGTTTTTTCCGGTTTTCTTGCTGGGCAGAGGTGGCTCATGCTTTTAATCCCAGCACGTGGGAGACAGAGATAGGTGTATCTCTGTGAGTTTGAGGCCAGTCTAGTCTACAGAGCGAGTTCCAAGACAGGCTCCCAAAGCAATACAGAAATTGTCTCAAAATAAACAAACAAACAAAATAGCGAGATAGGGTTTCTCTTTGTAGCCCTGCCTATCTTTGAACTTGCTCAAGTTGGCTACAAACTCAGATTCACCTGCCTCTGCCTCCAGGCATGCACCACCACTGCCTGGAGAATTTTTCAGTCTCTTAAAGATTACTGCTGTCAGTTCAAGATTGCACTTTTGCATCAGGAATAATGGATGGTAAGAAAGAGTACTAATTCTTACACAAAGGCTTTGCAGAAAAATAGGACAGCGTTCAGTCTTTGGAAACACTCCTCTCTGTTCAGTTGACAGCATCTTCTGATGGCTACATATCCAGCAACGTCTAAAAGCAGGGGGTACTAATCTTACATTATGGGCTTTGAAGTTCTAGGAAGGGAAGCTAAGTGCACTTCCAAATTGAGACAAGTTCCATTTAAGAAAAAAAAATCTCTCTAATAGAAAAAATATCACAGATTCCATAAGACTTAGTTCTCACATGTATTTTGTCCTAAAACAATCTGTCCACAAATATGAAACTATAAGTAACAAAATATTTCCCATTGTAGGGATTGATGAGAAAATGTATTCTATGGGAAAAATTAAATAGACTATTATAATAAAATATGTTCTACTTTTATTAAGCAAACAAAAGGTTACATTTTTTTCAAGATAAGGTTTCTCTATGTAACAGTCCTTGCTGTACTAGAACTCACTCTGGCCTCGAACTCAGAGATCCACCTGCCTCTTCCTCGCCAGTGCTGGGATTAAAGGCATGTGCCACCACCACCTGACAAAAGGTTACAATTTTATCCTTGTAACCAACTCTCTCCCTTAGAAATCACAGGGATGTCATTGGGAGACAAATAGAAGCCACACTCTAAAAGCTTTTGGGCTTCACATTAAAACCAGGCAGGCATTGCCTTTCCTCTCTGACACAAGTTTCAAAAAAGGAACAGGTGATTGATTTGCCCCAGCAGCAGGCAGGAGCAAACTGTTCTGTAAATGTAAATGTATGTTTGTCCATATGCATGTCTGTGAGCCACATATATGCCTGGTGACATGGAAGCTAGAAAGGGGCATTTAACCCCCTGAACTGGAGTTATAGGCCACTGTAAACCACCATGCAGGCTCTGGGAATCGAACCCAGATCCTCTGAAAGATCAGTGGTGCTTTTTTTTTTTTTTTAAAAAAAAAGATTTATGGGCTGGAGAGGTGGCTCAGTGGTTAAGAGCACTGCCTGCTCTTCCAAAGGTCCTGAGTTCAATTCCCAGCAACCACATGGTGGCTCACAACCATCTGTAATGAGATCTGGTGCCCTCTTCTGGCCTGCAGACACAATACTGTATACATAATAAATAAATCTTTTTTTTTTTTTAAAAAAGATTTATTTATTTTATGTCTGGGAGTGCTCTATGTGCATGTACACCTTTATGTCAGAAGAGGGCACCAGATCCCACTAGAGATGTTCGTGAGTCGCTGGGTCGATGCTGGGAATTGAACTCAGGACCTCTGGAAGAGTAGCCAGTGCTCTTAACCACTGAGCCATCATGCAGCAGTGTTCTTGACTGCCGAGCCACCCATCCAGCCCCAGCAGACAGGAATTCTAAAGCAGTTCCCTTGTAATGTATTACTGTCCAAGTCAAATTTCTGGAACCCTCCAGGAAAGGGCAACAAAGGTATTGAGCTTTCAGTTCCTAAAGCTTTCCTGACTAATTGAAAGGTGCTGCCTTGTACCTTGTTGTTCCGACTCAGAGACTTGCCAGCCCAGATCATCCTGGCTGCTTCCTGCAAGAGCCAGCAAAGGAAAGCGAACAATGGGCTTGACTTCCAAGGGTGTGCACAAAGGAAGTGTGAGGACTACTGAAAACATTCTTTTTCTAAGAAAATTCTGTTGCATTTATTTACTTTGTGTGAATGCATATGGGTGGAAGCCACAGAGAACAGCAAATCTCCTGGAACGTGTGAGATGATTGTGAGCCACCATGTGGGTGCTGGGAATTGAGGAGCCATCTCTCCAGCCCCTTGTCCTAAAGGATTTGCTGCCATAATCTATTTTGTTTCAGTTATATCCTGTGGCAATTGGTTAGCATTTTACAATCATCTGGACTTTAGGACACCAGAAGCCTCATTGTCAGGTCATGGCTATACTGGCGGTGGTGTGACCATGCAGAACCAAGCAAGAGAGTGGCAATGTGCCTCACTACCCAAAAACAATCTTTAAAAGTCTATTCAAGGGGGCTGGAGAGATGGCTGAGTAGTTAATAGATTTTTTTTTCTGTTCTTTTGGACTATATGAGTTTAGTTTTCAGCACTCATGTTAGAGGAGCTGATACCCTCGTCTGACCTCTACAGATACATGCACGAATACACACTCACATACATACACAGACATTCATATATACTTTAAAAACAATTTTTTTTTTTAAAAAAAAGGGGGGTTGCTAGCCAGGCAGTGGTGGCACACACCTTTAATCCTAGCACTCGGGAGACAGAAGCAGGGGGATCTCTGTGAGTTTGTGGCCAGCCTGGTCTACAGAGTGAGTTCCAGGACAGCCAGGGCTACACAGAGAAACCCTGTCATAAAAGAACTGTCCTGACATAACATGGCTATTACATTTATTTATTGTTTAGAGGCAGGGTCTCACTAAGTAGCTCTTGCTGATTACTCTATGGAAACAGAACTATAGAGAACGCCTGCCTCCCCTTCCTGAGTGCTGGAATGAAGGGCGTGCACCACACAGTCCAACATTAAGTTCTTGAACTATCAGCAGCTGTGATTATGTGCATAAAACCTGCAGAAGATTGGGCTTTACCAGGGACTCACCAGGCCCCACCCACCCATGAAGGTCTGCACTGGGCTAATGGTTGCTGGGAGAGGAAGAGACAGTTTCTTCCATGGGGTAGGCTTTGGTAAGGTGTCCACATTCCTGTAAATAACCCCTCATCCATGCTCCTGAAAACAAACCTAAGAAAACTCATTGGGTCAAACACACACACACAAGGAAAGGAAAGAAAGAGGAGCAGGGGGAGGAGAGGGGCGACAGAGGAGAGGGTCATGGGCTGATTACGATGAAGAGACACGGCATGCCCATTTGAAAATGTCAAAATGAAATCCGTTATGTACAATTAATATGTGCTCATAAAAACTGAAAAGTCTTAAAGACTGTTGGAAGCTGAGTGTGGTATGTACTCAGGAGATTGAGGCAGAAGGATTGCAAGTTTGAGGCCAGCCTGTATGAAAAGAGAGAGAAAAACGATAGTTTAAGGAAAATGGGCAATTTACAAGGAAGAAATGCAAACTGTCAAAATGGAATGTATTTTTCTGATTCTCAGAAAGAACAGAAGAAATGCAAGATTAAAGCAAGATGCCTGTAAGAAAGGGCACAGGGGAGTTTGAATGGCTCCAGTGAGACAATTTGGGTATATGAGATGTTGTGCCCTCTGGCCCTATGCTTTTGAAAAGCTATGTGAAAGACCACACAGTTAAGCAAGCAGAAATACCAACATTGGCCAGTTTCCAAGGGGCTAGCAGTTCTGCCACTTCACCAGTAGGGGGCAATTTCCTTACCGCCTTGAATAGTGACTTGCAAAGAACACACATTTTTGAGCTTGTTCAGAATAAAAATGAGGACACATCCAAGACAGGGGACATTAGTGTGTACCTCAGAAACAACCCCCAGTGCCTACACTTTTGCTTGTCTTCTCATAAAGAATAACTCACATGACAGAGCAACAGAAATAGGAAAAGAAACTGTATTTTCCAAACTAGTGGGAGAATCTCCAAAGAAAAGGCTCCTAGTAGATGGTCATCTCCAGACAACCACGTCCCAGCCTCCCAGAAAGCAGGGCCTAGACTGAAGCCAAGCTCAGTGCAATCTTCCGGAGACATGGACTGTGTGCGCAGAAGCGAGCCGCCGAGGGGAGCGGAGGGCAGTTTTATTGATGTGGTCCAGTTGCGGACATGTCAGGCCTAGGACATATTTTTCTCTGTACCCGTTTGCTCTCCAGACTTTGGGGTTGAGTTCACTTGGGTGCTCGAGGACAGAAATGGCACGGAAGCCTTCAGGCAGGAATCATGTGGCAGAGTGGGCCTGAGGCATGGGACTGTCAGACAGGCAGTGGGTATCTGGAGCATAAGGGTGCCAGGGACCCCACGACATCAGGGCAGGACTCTGAGAACAAATTCTTCAGCATGCATTTCACTGACCTGGGCCAAGCACTCACACACGGGGCTAAATTCTGGGAACAAATGTGAATATAGGTCACTATTCCCTCGGAATGCTTAGGGCTGAGTGCGGGTGAGATTTGGGTTCTTGTAGGATGAAGGAATTTGCCAGGGAAAGGAGAGAGGAGCTGACCAGGAGGTCAGGAATCCTAGTTGGGGTGGCAGTGTGACTAGTTGGTGGCATGAGCAGTGACAGTGGTTGCTTAGGCTCACCAGCAGCTGGTGGAGATGAGGGCATTGAAGACCTCTGAGGAGAAAGATCCAGTATTTTTGGCAGTCATCCATTGTAACAGAGGAAGCCAAATGTGACCAGGCTTTTGGTTTGACAAGCCTGCCAAACCCTTGGGGGTGGCGAGGGGGTGAACTCAGCACACAGCGTTAGTACCACATGAAGATGCTCCAGACTCCCAGCTCCATCCTGGACTTCCGTGTTCAGTAAACAAGCCGGCCTCTGAGGCTTGCTTTTTGAATAGTAGAATATCCTCAAGTTCTGACCTTCTGCACACATTCTAATGACTCAGCCTTACTGGTCCCTTTTACAGTCCCCCAGCAGCACCAGGGAAACATTCTGGAAAATCTGTGGGGCAGCAGACCCCTCCAGTCACTAGATGCAAGAAGAAAGGCCCCTTCCCTAAACCAGCGAGGAGGCTCAGGCCGCCCTCCTTCAGCGCCTCCCCCTCCGCAGAGGCGGAAGCTGCAGCAGACTCCCGCAGGGGTAGTTAACAGCTTATCTCTCTGAGAACCAAGTCCCACTTTTGCACACTGCACTCTGAACTCTAATACAGATGGAAGTAGTTCACACGCCCTTATTTGGTCTTGTGGCTTGTGTCGCACGGTGCTGGCAGAATCGGCTGCCCTTCCTCCACCCACTTCAGGCACAGTTCTAAACTTAATTACTTCCTTTGTCATCTCAAGTGGGCAAAGGTCAGTAGGGTTCAGTGTAACCGCTCTGGAGGGCCCAGGGCCTGCAAGCTTGCTGGTGCCTGGCAGTTGGCCCCTCCCCACCAAGGGATCAGTCTGGGAGGCAGGGACTGTCTCTTGGAGCTGAGGCCATCTGGCAGAGTTCCTGCTGAAGCACAGGGGAACCGGGAAGTGCAAGGGGTCTTGATGTGTTTGAAAGCAGGGTTCAGTGGCTTCTGGTGGGGGGGGGGGAGGGCTGTCTAGAGCAGTGATTCTCAACCTGTGGGTCTTGACCCCTTTAGGAATAGAATACCAGATATTCTGCATATCAGATATTTATGACTCATAACAGTAGCAGAAACACAGTTATGAAGTAGCAACAAAAAAAAAATGTTATGGTTGGGGGTAGCCACAACATGAGGAGGAGCTGTATTAAAGGGTCACAGCGCTAGGAAGCTTGAGAGCCACTCCCTAGAGGGAAACAAACACAGAGAAAAGAAAACAACAGAAACAAAACCATTCGGAGAAAGAAAAACATGAATTGGGAGGTGTAGGAGAGAGTTACAAAAATCACTACACTCACTTCTGAAGTCTGTCCTGATGAGGGCCTCATCTGCTAGCAATTTAGAAGCCTAGACAGATTAAATGTCCCAGGAAACTCTTCTATACAAGGCTTCGGTCTCCCAGATGGAATCGTAACATGGCCTTTTCCTTTCTCCTAAGACGTAAAATGGGCCAGGAAATCACAAGTGCTTGGCACCTGTGGGAAATATTCCCTTGACCTTGTCTGAGGGTCCCAGGGCCACATCCTTGCAGGGATGCTGCAGCGTCTACAGGCTGATGCAGGGGACTAATGACCACTTATCCTCTTCCAAGATAGTACAGGATAAGGAAGGCAAGGCCTGGCAGGGAAGTGCCAATTAGTAGTTCAGCCTGGAGCGCTAGGACCGTTTCTCTCCGCTCTACATACACGCCTTACACACACGCTCTACATACTACTGCTGCCTGTGGACTAGAGACCCTGTGTGAGTAATCAAAGTGCCCTAACTCCTGAGTAGTCCTGGCATTTTGAAAAGGGTACCCGAGGCTGCTGAGGGTTTGTGTTTGAATAACAGTACTCTACGGAAATCAGTACCCTGTGCTCCTCCATCCTTCATATTGTTGCAACAAAGCTTGCAAAGCTCTTATAGGAAATCTTGCTTCACAGTTTGCTGTTTACTGTGGTGTTGGGGTCAGGCTGCTCTGTGCTACTCCACACTGTATAAAACAGTGGTGGTGGGGTCAGGCTGTGCTCCGCTCTGTGCTACTCCAGGTTGTATTAAACAGTGGTTTTTCAGGCTTTGTCTTGCCCTAAGAGACTCCAAATTACAAGTAACTTTCAAGTTGATTTTGAGGAAGGGAGGACTGCAGCCCCTGGGTAGCCTCGAAACTACCATCTGCCAGGCTCCACCCATCCAGCACAGACAGACTTATCCCTGGGAGAAGTAAGGGAGCCACTTTGGGGCTGGCGGGATGATGGCTCTATGGTCTGGAGCATTGGCTGCTCTTTCAGAGGACAAAGAGAGGTGGAGTCCCAGTACTGATGTGGTTCAAAATCCTCTGTAGTTCTAGTCCCACGGCATCCTCTCTTCTGTCCTCCCCACCACTGCACACAGGTGTGCACAAACATACATTTATGTATTTTTTTTGTTTTTACACACACACACACACACACACACACACTAAAACCAAAGGAAAAAGAATCCTCACTTGTTGAGCTTTGGCGTTGAGTAAAAGATGAATATTTGTTTTTAAAACGGGATGAACTGAGACAGTAGGAGCATATAGTTGTATTGAAATCATAACCAAGCCCAAGGAATTATCAAACACACCAGACAAAGGAAAAGGTAACTCCCTCACCTGGACCCTATAAAGTAACAGACACCTAACACTGTTATGCCACGGCCTTACAACAACTCGCCATCCGATACCTGGGTGTGTGTCATGAACTGACAAACAGAGAACCTCCTAACAACCGTCCCTGGAGCTTCAGACTGTTTGGGCCCCTTTATGGCCTGCCTACCACCTGTTTGCTGCAGGCCCTGACTCTCTGTTTCCTGCTGTGGGCCCAGGCTGGCCTTCCACAGCCGGACTCTGCAGCTTCTCTCTCCAGTCCCGGCTCCAGCAGCTCCTGCAGCAACTCCGTCCTGGCCCATCACCAGTCCAGTTCATTATTTTAGCAATGCAGACTCCCTCTTGTCCAGTTCTGAAACCTTCGGAACCCTGCTGCAGCCTCTGTAACGTGTGCTCATTCTGCAAACCACACATGTGCATGCGAGCTGTGTGATCTGAGAGTTAATATTAATAATTAAGATTGGTACAGCAGTGGCATGTGCATTAATCTCAGCACTCAGGAGACAAGCAGGTGGGTCTCGAGCCTGAAGCCAGCCTGGTCTACATGGTTAGTTCCAGGTCAGCAAGAGCTATACAGTGAGACTATGCTTCTATGTCTCACAAAAAGAAAAAAGAAGGAAGCCAGGTGGTGTGGCACACACCTTTAATCCCAGCACTTGGGAGGCAGAGGCAGGAGGATCTCTGAAAATTTGAGAATAGCCGGGTCTACAAACCTAGTTCCAGGACAGCCAAGGGCTATACAAAGATACCTTGTCTCAAAAAAAAAACAAAAAACAAAAAACAAAAAAAACAACAAAACAAAACAAAAACCTGAAAAGGCCTTGGCCAGATTACTGATGTAATAGGTGGGGCATCTAGCAAACTGCTGCCACTGAGGTCTTTGGCATTTGCTGCTATCTAATGGCTTCTGAAATTGTGAAAAATGCCAACGTGACTACCCGTTTCTGGCATCGCACCTTAGTGAGGTGGCTACAAAAGGGGGAACTTACCTAATGTTACCTAATGAGCTCACTTCAAAGATGGGCATGCTGCTTACCGTGACCCCCATCCCCAGGGGTGGTTTGCCAGGCGGTTGCCTGCCTGTGTTTAGCCTCTTTCTAGTCCTCCGTTTCCACAAAGAGAGTGGCAGTGATGTAACCGGACTTAAAATCTGCTTCTCGTCTGAGTTCACAAGGTCAATAAGGCAGATGAAGTCTGACATCTATCTGTCTTCGTTCGTGTCTGATCTCTGCCCACAAGTATGGGGTTGGTGGTGGTGCTGGGTAGAGTACTTGTACAGCAGTTACAAGGTTCTGGACTTGGCATGGCGGTGGGGTGGGGGCAAGGGAGAGGTTATGTCTAAGGATGGGTGATACAGAGTTGGTTTGCTCTAAAGTGATCACAACCTCCCAGCCCTGCTTCAAGGCTGAAGGCAAGACTGCATTGGAAACAGAGGCTGTGCCCGTCCTCCCTCCCCCGAGGAGCGAGACCAGAGTTTCTCAGGAGTCACCAAGCACAGCTAGGATGGAGACGAGACGATGACTAAGCAGACCACAGTCTGACCAAGACGGTTTCATTGTGTGTACCCCTCCCCTGTCCCAGAGCTCATGCCCGTGGCCCCCAAACGGAAGAGTTGCTTCATCTCCTCCATCTGCCCAGTGGGATCAGACTGAAAATTAAGTTCCTTTCTGTCACGGCTTTTCTGTTGTTAGTGGCCAGACTTAATTTGGTGGGGTCACCCAGAGTTGAAGAATACTTAGAAATGTATAGAAAACAAAAACAATAAAAATAAAAAACTTTCTTACAGAAGGCTGTGTTATCTTGTTTTGAAAGAAGAAAGGGCTTAACCTCTGCCGGCACTTAAATTTGTGGTACCGCAGATCTGCCTCATTCTTACTCTTTTCTAATTTATTTAGAGATAGTGTGGGCCAGTCTGACCTTGAACTTACAATGTAGGAGAGGGTGACCTTGAACTTGTGGCCCCCCCCCTCCTCCTTCTCCCAGTTGCTGAGGTTGAGGAGCAGGTGCCTTTATGCCCTGCTGGGCACGGAACTCAGAGCCTTAAGCACGCTAGGAAAGCACACTCCCAAGTGAGCCACATCCCCAGACTAGAGTCTTCACGTAATAGAACCAAAATGACAGTCACTGTGGCAAAGAAGAGGTAGTATTTATGATTTTGAGAAGTCAACGAAATACGACAAGGTATAAAGCCTTAGAATCCTTCCAAATTCCCCACTGTTGAGCATCAGGCAATCTGGGTGTTACCTCCTGGGATCTCTAAGAGCACCAGAGGGAAACAGGAAACATTTCCATGGAGATGTACTTCCATATTTGGGCTTGACTGAGCTAGGATGTGAGAGATGGAACCAGGGAGGGAAGTGGACAGAAGGACCAGCAAAGCCTTCAAATAATGAAATCCCAGACGGAGGAAGGATCGTTAGAAAAAGTGACCAAAAGGCTATGGAGGTTCGGAGGGGGATGACAGGAGCTTCTGGAATGTACATCAAACACAGCTTCATGGGCTGGAGGCACAGCTCCCTGGGAAAGTGTGTGCTGCATAGCAAGAACAAGTTCTTCATCAGCACCAAAAAAAAAAAAAAAAAGGAAAAAGCCACTCCCAGTGTCGTGAAGGAAGAGGCGCCATGGCTGGAGTGGGGTGGAAAGACCTTTTAACAAGAGACTGGAATTCCAGCCGGAGAACAGCCAGAGCTAAGAGGTGCAGAGGAGGGTGGGGTGGGAGACACAGCTGTTCTGAGAACAGGGGATTCCATTTGCCTGGGTAATGAGATACTTGCCATAGACAAATGGTGTACACTGAGGAATTATGGAGGGGGTGGTTCAATAGGGGAGCAACCTGGAAGAATAAATTGTGGGAGGTGGAGAATATTTGGACAACTATAATAGTCCAGCCCAAAGGCAGTATCCAGGCAAATGGAAAACAGCAAAGAGCCAGAGGCTGTTATAAAGAAGACTGCTAGAGGGAGCAGCAGAATAGATCCTAGGGACCAGGGAGAAAAGGGCACCAGTGATGACTCCAGGGCTGAGTTGTCCAACTAACAGACCCGAGACCCTGGACTCATCGATGGCCTGCACTCCTCTGCACTGGAAACATCACAGCCCCTTAGAACCCAGACAGTTTAGTCACAGCCTGGTAAAACAATCTGAAGGGCAACAAGAGGCAGGTTCGGTGGTTCTTAGTCGACAAGACTGAACATGAACACATTTATCAAAACTAAAATAGCACATTTAGGGGCAGGGAAATGGCTCAGCAGTTGAAAGTGTTTGCCACACAAGTCTGAGACCTAAGTTCAATCCCCAGAACCCACATTAAAATGAACTAATTACCCCAGATGTGGTAGGATGCATCTTTAATCTACCGGGGTCCTACAGTGAGCCAGAAGGCAGAGACAGGAGAATCAGCTGGAAGTTCACTGCAAGGTGAACCAACTCCTAAAAAAGCTCTACTCACCCTACATCCAAGTTGTGACACATGGGCATGCTTGTACACACATGTGCACATGCACACACACACACTTTACATATGCAAAATGAAAATAGCACATTAGAAATACTCTCATAAACCTAGACACCTTTTTATGCCTATAATCCCAGCTGTGTAGGAGGGAGGGTAGGGCTGAAGGACCAAAAACTCCAGACTGGCTTGGTCAATGCAGTAAGATCTTATCTCATCTCTACTTGTTGCTTTTTCTTTCAGAGACAGGGTCACACGTGTCTCATGCTGACTTTGAACTTGTAGTTCTGTAGCTAAGGGTGACATTGAACTTCTGATCCTTCTGCCTCCTTTCCAGTGCTGGGATGACAGGAATGTGCCATCACACCTGGTTTTATGAGACACTTGGGACTGAAGCAAGGGCCTGGTGCATGCTAAACAAGCACTCTATCAATAGAGCTACATCTGTAGCCTGCTTTTTGGTTTGTTTGCTTGCTTTTGTTTTTTGAGACAAGGTTTCTCTGTGTAATAGCTCTGGCTGTCCTGGAACTCACTCTGTACGTCAGACAGGCTGACCTTGAACTCATAGAGATCCTCCTGCCTCTACCTCCTGAGTGCTGGGATTACAGGTGTGCAGCCTGTTTTTAAACTTTTTTTTTTTTAATTTAATTTGATCATATTTTGTGTGTGTGTAGTCAGAGGCCAACTTGTGGAAGTCAGTTCTTTCCCATCATGTGGGTCCTAGGAATTGAACTCTGGTTATCAGGTTTAGCCACAAACACCCTTACCTGCTGAGCCATTTGCCAGCCCCTGTTTAAATGATGAGAAAATTTGAACAACTATTCAAAGATCAGAGATAAATAAAAATGTCTACTAAGGCATATTACAAGTATAAAGAATTATGTGGCAAAGGTCAGTGATGAAGCTGTAAAGAACAGATGTGTCAGGTGTCGTCTTGGCAGCCAGTTCTAGGAAATAGGTCACCGGTAACTTTCCTCCCTGAATTCTCGGAATTTATTTAACAGGTAAACAACAGAGCAAGCAGTAATTTGATATGCACAATCTGTTTCAGGCTAAGTAGATAAAAGGTGGGTGGAACCAGGGAGCTGGCTTGGAAGGGAAAGGCACTTGTTGACCCTGACCGCTGTGGAGGAGAGAGAAAACCAACTCCTGCAAATTGTCCCTTAAGCTCCACGCGCATGCTGTAGCACTCCAGTGCACGTGTGCATGCGCGCTCACATACACACGCAAATAAGATAGAGGGGAATAAGGTTGGCAGGGCTGGGCCACGTGCCTAACACCTGTGAAACTCAAAGGACTCAGGTTAAATCTCCGGCAATGCAAGAAAAAAAAATGGGAGAGGGATTACTAAACACCAGTTAAAATTCAAATTTTAGGCCTCTTGCCCAGTGATGCGAGCCTTTCATCCCAGCACTCAGACATGGGAATGAGTTTCTGAGTTCCAGGCCAGCATAGTGCAAGGCAACATACTGAGGCCCCATATTGAAAACAAAATAACCTCCCCTCTAAAACTGAATTTCAACGTCTGGTGTGATGGCTCGTGTTTGCAATCCAGTACTGGGAAGGCTGAGACAGGGGAAACTGTCATAGATTTGAGCTACGTGAGTGAGCTCGTTCTAACAGCCGGGTACAGTGTAATATCTTGTTTGCAAAACAAAATAAAAAATATGAATTTCAGATATGTCATCAACAACTTTTTAGGATAATTATATCCCAGGAAAAGTTAGAGTAATCCTTACCATTAAAACTAATCCTAGCAAGCTGGGCTGTGGTGGCACATGCCTTGAATCCCAGCACTCGGGAGGTGGAAGCAGAGGGATCTTTTTAAGTTCAAGGCCAGCCTGGTTTACTGCTTGAGTTCTTGGACAGCCAGAGCTGTTATATAGAGAAATCCTGTCTCAAAAAAACAAAAACCAAACCAAACCAAACCAAACAAACAAAAAAGATGAAAGCTAAAATACAAGTTGCGCACCTTACATTCTTACGTTTTATTTGTAAGGCACACACCTTTTTGCAGGTCAATTACTCTCTCTGGTAAGTAATTAAATGGTTGTTGTAACAAAGACCTTAGAGATAACCTAACAGCACATTTACTTCAGGAGCAGAGTGCTGAAGATCAGAGCGTGGGTGTGCCTGCCAGCTGTCACGGGGCCAAATGGGGCCAGATCGAAAGTCCTGTTGCTAGAGAGAATTTCCAAGTCTGTTTGCTTGCTTAAGATAAGATCTTACACTTTAGTCCAAGCAGGCTTTGAATTTCCAGCAATTCTCCTGCCTCAGAATCTCAAGCATAGGGATTACAGGCATGTGCTACTGTGCTTGGCCCAAGTCTATTTTAAAAATGACTATTTGGAGATGGAGAGATGTATCAGCCCTTATGAACACTTGCTGCACTTTCAGAGGACCCATATGCAATTCCTAGCACCCACATGAGTGTGTTACATAAGGCTCACAAGTCTAGTTCCAGGGAATTCAAGGCCCTCTTCTGATCTCGGCAGGCAAAATGGCCACACACATAAAATAAATTCACTAACTATTAATAACCCCCCAAGTTTATTTTTGAATCTAGTTTCTGGAGATATACAATCCTCTGAGGAGACTATATCAAATTTTTATTGATTTTACTGTGTGTGTGTGTGTGTGTGTGTGTGTATGTGCTGAGGACTGAACCCAGAACCTTATGAATGACAGGCACATACTCTTAACACTAAGCTGCACCCCAATCTTAAAATCAATTTTAAGTTATTTAAAAGAGGAATAAATAAAGGGATGGGAGTTTTTGCTCAGGGGTAGACCTTAATCCTCGGTTTAATCCCTAGTACCAATACAGAAAAGGGGATGGGGAGGAGTAGAGAAGAACTGGGAAGGGAAGGGAGGAGAGGAGGGAGGAAGAAGGGGCTGGAGAAAGGGCTCAACAGTTAGAGTTCTCTCTCTCGCAGAGGACCCAGGTTTGGTTCCCAACCTCATGCCAGGGCTCACAACCACCTGGAACTCCAGCTCTAGGGGACCTGACACCTTCTTCTGGCTTCTGCGGGCACCTGGACACGTGTGCACAACTCTTTCTGTCTGTCTCTCTCTCTCTCTCTTAATCTCTCTCTCTCTCTCTCTCTCTCTCTCTCTCTCTCTCTCTCTCTCTCTCTCTCTCTCTCTCTCTCTCTCTCTCTCTCTCTCTCTCTCTCTTTCTCTCTGTGTGTGTTGTGTTGCTAAGGAGCAAACCCACAGTCTCACATTTGCAAATATACATGCTATACTGAATTACACTCTCAGACCCATAGGAACTATGGAGGAAAAGTGCACTGTTAAATTGAGCTACTCAAAACCTATGCCATTTATTAAAAGTTTAGAAATAAAAGTTTGCTTAGGAGATGAGTCCTCAAAGGGGATTATGATACTTGAGTTTACATGGGGAACACTTGGCATCCTTGCAGGCACGAGATCAATAGTCATCTCATAAAAAGAATGAATACATTTTCCCAGGTTGTAACAAATATTTTGAAACTAAGTGTAAGACCAACACCAAATCAAAGGTTAGGATACTCTATAGCTTCTTTAGAGTTTTAGTTCTTATATTAAGGTTTCTGCCTCCTCCATCCTGAAGAAGCATCTCCCGAGATAATAGGTAAAATCAGTATCTTGTCTCGAAAGAGAAATTCAGAAAGCAGAAATTATCTGCCAAATGAGACACCGCTGGTTTATGATAACGCCACAGCCAGAATTTATACTTCACGATTCCTGGACGGCAGCACCTTCTAGCACACTGTATTTTTCTCATTTTCTTTTCTTTGTTCTTCCTCAGTGTTTATCGTAGCCGCAGTGTGGCATTAGAAAGCCTATGGCTTTAATAATTTAGCTGGACAAGGAAGTAGACTCTACTGTCCACTAAGGAGCATGAATCAGATTGACTTGCTAGCACTTCTTGAAAGTGCTTTCCAATAAATCCATACAGATATAGTGAATGAGAAGCCAGGAGGCAGAGCCTAGAGCCATTGGACTGTTTGTTGAATACCTGGACCTCTCTTCCTCCTATTCCAGAACCTTCCTCCTTCAGTGTACAACCAAAAGAGAGTGTACTTGCCCCTCTTATTGTGCGAGATTAAAATAAAACCTGAAATCCTTTTCCCAAATGCACAGAGGGCCTGGCCTGAAGTTCAAAGGCACAATTTCAGCACTGCTGGCAAAACAGGGTGGGGCTCCTGGCTGCCAAAAGGAGGCAAAGGGCGAGAATGTTTCCTAGAAAAGAAACCAGGGAAGGACACCAAAGTGGACCTCCTGATAGGGAGGCACCGTGTGAACATACAAGCTGCTTTTCTATTTCCTTAAACCTAGGTTATTCTGAGAACTGAAGAGAGGCTGGGCCTCCAAGTAACACGATGAGGGGAGTCAGTACCAAAGACTTAAGGTGGGACCAGGGAGGGACCTCCTTAAGAAAGCTTGTGTTTGCATCTAGTGCTCTGGTTTAGTCTGGCGGTTACCTTTCTCCTTGTTATAACTAAACACCTGTCAGAGGCAACCTAACTAGGGAAGGGGCTTGTTTGTTTGTTTGGGGGTTGCTTTGGTTTCTGACTTATGATTCCCAGGGGATGCAGTCTGTGAAATCAGAGAAGGCAGTAGGAGCAGGAAGTGGAGAGTGGTAAACAGTTACGCTCAACTTGCCCCAGCCATTCCCCCCCCCCACACCTTTGAGACTGGGATTCTAGCACATGGAATGGTACCACCCAAATCTGTTGTTGTTTCTAAGCTACAAGTAATTCTTTGAGACTCTGGATGATATTTTGAGATTATTATGTTGTTCATATTTTCACTCTATTCTTCTATTTTTTGTTGCAGTGACACCTATTTTCATATCTATACTTTAACTTGTTTATCTTTTTCTTCAAAATGCAGCATGATTTTCTTATTCTGGACATTTAATAACAACTATGGAACTGCTTCTTCTTTCTCTCTGTGTGTATATATATAATGTATGTTTTCTCGTTGGTTTTTTGAGACGGGGGCCTTACTACGTAGCTCTGGTTGTCCTGGAACTATCTATAAATCAGTCTGGCCTCAAACTCACAGAGATCTGTCTACCTCTGCTTCTACCCTATGGGTGCTGAGATTTAAAGGTATACGTTTTTGTGCCTGGCTCTCTTTCTGTTTTTGACACAGAGGTTTCCTCTGTAGCCCAGGCTAGCCTTGAACCATAGTATAAACTGGGAACTTAAACTCCCCTTGTCTCTGCCTCCTCAGCTCTGGAATTATAGGTGTGCACAATTGGGCCCGTGTCGAAACAAGCATTTTAATATTATATGATTCATTAAATCGGCAACAGCTATCTTTAAAGGAGCCGTGTAAGTAGTCATTTAGTTCTCTAACGGCTGAGATTATGCCTTCTTCATCTTGCTATGGTAAAACATGACCAAAAGCATGTTACAGGAAAGGGTTTATTTGGCTTACAGGTCACAGTCTAGAATTGAGGAAAGCAAAGAAACTCAAAACAGCACCCTGGAGGAGGAGCCGAAGCAGAGGTCATGGGGTGATGTTTACTGGCTTGCTCTCTAAGGCTTGCACAGCCTGCCCGTCTTACAGCACCCAGGGACCACCTGCCCTAGGGCCACCCACAGTCTCATGTCAATCATTAGTTAAGAAAATGCTCCACGCATGTCTCCACAGGCCAGTCTGATGGAAGCAATTCCTCAGTCGGGGTTCCTTCTTACCAAATGACTCGAATTCGTGCCGTGTTAACAAAACCTAGCCAGCACAGGCTTTCCTTGAAAACGGTTTTCCCCACAAAGGGTTTATTTGGGTGTGTTCTTCTGGCTAAACATATCCCTGAAATCAAGCACTGATGCTCGGAGCCACAAGAGCAAACAGCTGACCACGCACAAGGCACTTTAAGCTGGTGATCTTTCAAACACACTAACAAAGCAGTGACCTACTTTTCTCTAGGAAGTCAGGATCTAGTTCATCCCCTTTCTGTCTTCTTCCCTACCTAGCATTGCCATTTTTCTTTTATTTTTATCGAGCATTGCCATTTCTTAGATGTGTGACTTCAGACTCTTAGTTTTTCTGAGCTCTTGCGTCTTTACGTGCAACAAAACAAAGTTCATAAAAGCTGTCTCTGGGTTATCCCACAAATGAAGTGATAGGGCCTTTGGAAGTCTGGAGCCAGGAGTATCTACTTCACACTTTGAAAGTACAGAGAAGCCCGGAAATACATTGGTTGGCGCCTATACGCTGCTGCCAGATAGCCTCAGGGCGAATGCGGGTCCTGCAGCCTGGTGGCAAAGCAAGCTTGAGCAAGTGACTCAGCCCCACTGGCTCAAATTTTTATCTGTAAAATGGAAAATAATTGGGTCACCGTCAGCATTAAGCAAGGCCATGTACTGAGTATTTTTTTGGCACCGACAGTAAGGGTGCATATCTACTTATTATCACCACAGGTTACAGGTCCTCTATGAGACGTCCTTCTCCCCCTTTCCCTTCGTTTCTCTCCGTGACAGATCTAGAGAGTCTGATTGAGGAGAAGCTGAGGGGCTGGCACATTTTTATGGACTAAATTGCACTTTCCCTCAATTCATAGTAAGTTAAAGCACTATCCCCCAAAGGTTCTGTTCAATGTGCTCACAAGGGTGAGGTCTTAGTCTTTTTGTTTTTGTTTTTTGTTTGTTAGTTTTTTGATACAGGGTTTCTCTGTAGCTTTGGAGCCTGTCCTGGAACTAGCTCTTGTAAACCATCCTGGCCTCAAACTTACAGAATCCACCTGCCTCTGTCTCCTGAGTGCTGGGATTAAAGGCGTGCACTACTACCGCCCAGCGAGGTCCTACTCTTAAAGAACAGGAGACCCCCATCTGCCTGCTCCAAACATGAAGGCACAGTGTGATGGTGGCCATCTGTAAAGAGGAGGTCCTTTACCAGAAACTAGCCTTCATACTTTCAGTATGAAGAACTGGGGGAAGGGAGATACATTTCTGTTGTTTAAGCCATCTGTCTGTAGTATTTTGTATTGGCGGCCCAAGCAGAATAAAACAGATATTTTTGTTTGTTTTTTTGTTTTTTTCGAGACAGGGTTTCTCTGTGGCTTTGGAGCCTGTCCTGGAACTAGCTCTGTAGACCAGGCTGGTCTCAAACTCACAGAGATCCGCCTGCCTCTGCCTCCCGAGTGCTGGGATTAAAGGCGTGCGCCACCATTGCCTGGCCAATAAAACAGATTTTGAGGCCATGAACTAATAACTAAAATTGTGAGTAGCTTTGGGACAAGATACTAGGCAGTAGCTGGATGGCCATTGCTAGTGTGCTAGTTAGTCGTTGTTCTTGTCAATTTGATGCAAACTAGGGTCATCTGGGAAGAGAACCTCAATGGAGTAAATGCCCCCATCAGAGGCCTGTGGGCCTTCAGTGGGGCGTTTTCCTAACTCATGAATGAATATGGGAGGGTCCACCACATTCAGGCACTCCTGACCTTTTCTCCCTAAGTAGCTTTTAGCTTTGTGTGTGTGTGTTTAATTACAATAGAAAAAAAATTAGGATGGTTAGAAAAAAACAGATTATTTTGAAAGGATGGCCAATAGAAATATGGACAAGAAAGGCTATTCTGGAGCTGGGGAGATAGGGAGCAGATGCTGCTTGCCATGTAAGATAAGAGTGGGGACCAGAGCTCAGGTCCCCAGAATCCACATACATGCCAGCTGGTGGTTTGTCATCATTCTAGCACAGAATGTCAACCTCAGGCCTCTATATGCATATGTAGACAGGTGAGCATGCTCATACATCCGTGTGCCGCAACACATGAGAACACACATTCACACACA
>NW_026068025.1:3568779-3605132 GCF_014885135.2 Alexandromys fortis | reverse complement strand
CCCCCCCCCCCCCCCCCGCCTCTGCTTCATGAGTACGGGGATTAAAGGCATGTATCACTATGCCTGGCCTAATTATGGTATCTTTGATGATGCTACAGAGCTGCCCAGGACTCACTGTCTGTGCATGACTTTGTGTGGGAAAGGTCCTCCTACTGAAATTATCTAAAACAATCCCCGCAGATCAGTCATTGTAATCTATTTCCCTCTTGTCTGGAGCAGTCACGCCCTGCCCTCATTCAATAATATGCAGGTTCTAATCTTGTACGATCAAGAAACAAGCTGTCCCACCCCAACCCAAAACAAACTGAGACCAAGTTTGTTGGGAAGACGCGGAAAATAAAGATAGACAAGTGATAAGGATGATGGGTCTCTTCCGTGTGCGGACTGGAGAGCCCTTTACTTGGCAGGTCTTCCTGAAACTATACAAGAGAGAGCACTTCTTGGACAAGTGAGTCATGTCTTCCTCCTCTGTGTCAGCTGTGTTTGTAAAGTTACTCGTTCACTGTAGACACTGATTGGTGCTTCCCTGCCAGCACTAAACTAGGGTTAGCTCCAGAACAGTGAGAAAGAGATTCTAGAAGAGATACAATCCCTTAATCTACCACTCTGTTCTCTACAAACAGCAGAACAGGGCCAGGGAGCCAGCGAGGCTCAGAGGGTGACACTGTCACCAAACATGATGATATCTGAGTTCCATCCTTGGAACCCACAGGCTGGAAGGAGAGATCAGATCCCCACAAACTGTTCTCTGACGTTCCCACACGCCCATGCACAGCACATACACATGAAATAAATAATCAAAAGCCAGCAGAGCAAATATTAAACACCATATGCTTATACGTGTACATATACATAAATACAATTTAAACTTTTAAAAATGTCTATTTATTCTCATGTAGCTCGTGTCACAGGATGAATTACAGGAATTAGTAAATCTTTGGGATTATACTCAGGCTGTCCAGTTTGACAGCAGGTACTGTTATCCCCCTCCCTACCCACTTACTTTTTTTTTTTTTTTTAAATAGGGTCTCATTCTGCCACTCCATTGCTTTAGGCTGGCCTTGAACTCTTGGCAGCATTCCTACCTCAGTCTTCCAAGAGGCAAAATATTTTAAGAAACATCTGAAAAATTATTACTTAGGAATTGGGCATGGTAGCACATGCCTTTAATCCCTGCACTAGGGAGGCAAAGGTAGGTGGATCTCTGTGATTTCAAAATTAGCCTGACGTACATAGCAAGTTCTAAGATAGCCAGGGCTGCATGGTGATACCTTATCTCAAAAGTAAATAAATAAGCCATAAGCACAAACCCCAGTACGTGGATAAACTGATGAGATAGCTTTAAGTGCCCAAACTGTGAAATTCAAGAAATCAACTGGTACAGTCCCAGATTTCATGACACTCACAAACCCATTCCTTGATTTTGTAAAATTAATTTGTAAGCAGCAACAAATATATTTCCATAGGAAAATAAATGGAATTTAAAATTTTAGTTCCTTTTATTTTTTATTTTTTGGTTTTTCGAAACAGGTTTTTTTTTTGTGTAGCCCTTATTGCTCTGAAACTCATTCTGTAGACCAGGCTGGCCTCAGACTCACAGAGATTTGCTTGCCTTTGTTTCCCAAGTGCTGGGATTAAAGGGAAGAGCCCCCACCGCCCAGCAACTTCTTAACAAAATTGAAAAGAAAATGAGTAATTATGTTTGTGTTTTTGGAAAACAAGAACGTTAGTGTAGGGGGGAAAAATTCAATTGTAAAAATCAAAGATTTTAAGTAAAAACCTTGAAACACTTTTTAATTGTAGCCATCAGTATAAATTCCTGATTCTTCCATCTCTTTAAAAGATAGATGTCCGCCGGGTGAACTCAAGAGGCAGAGGCAGGTGGATCTCTGTGAGTTGGAGGCCAGCCTGTTCTACAAGAGCGAGTTCCAGGACAGCCAGAACTACACAGCCACAACGAAAAACCCTGTCTTGAAAAAACAATAAAATAACAAAAACAAAAACATAGACGTCCTAGTTCTGCCCATTACCAAGGTCAAGTAACGATGAGAGATAATGATTGTAGAACTGAATGCTACCGCCGTGCAGGTAGAAGTCTCTACCTTTTCCCTGCTAAGAAAAACCAAGCCTTGGGGAAATTGCTGCTTCCAAGGTCCAGGAGGCTGGAGATGTAGCTGGGTCAGTAGAATACTCACAACATGTGCAGTCCTGGTTTGATCTAAACAGCACATACCTGTAACCCTGACTTCTGGGGTCTGAGGCAGCCAGGTCAGAAGTTCAAGATCACCCTCACACAAGTGATCTTACACAGGGCGCTCAAGGCCAATCAGGGATACACGTGACCCTGTCTGGAAAACCAACCAACCACAAAACAAAAGTAAAAGTAGACTTCTGAAGTGAAAAGGATTTGCACTCACGTTAGGTACCAGTGAATATCTATTGCCAGTGGGTTTCTACATTATGGAAGGACAAACTACCTCTTGTCGATGATCGTTACCCGGGAAGGTGGAATCCCCAAGACGTCACAGCTCTGCAGAAGTTCTTTCTTCCGAATCTCTCCTTGACTGTAGTAATTTCCTGAGGGAACAGATACAGTGGTACTTTCACAGCAGAGGCCTGGCTGCTCACTCATTCTTAGCCCATCTTGTCCCCCAAGTGATTTGAACTGTCTGAAAAAGCCATGACTGTGATAAGAAATTCAAGAAAACAGAACATTTAATGTTCAGGTGGTCCTGGTAGCAGCATTCATTTTAGTACCGCCATTTACAATACCTATGTATCTATTTATGCATGCATGGATACATAAATACATCGACCTACTAATCTATCATGTGTCTGTCTGTCTATCTATCTATCTATCTATCTATCTATCTATCTATCTATCTATTTATCTATCTTCTCTCTGTGCTATGCTGTGCTTAACATGTGTGAGGCACTGGGGCTGAATGCCAGCCTCACCTTTACAGACACATAAAATAATCCTCAGATTATCCTTCCTTCCTTTCTTTTTTTTAGATGGGATTCCTCTATGTAACAGTCCTAGATGACCTGGAGCTAGCTCCTGTAGACCAGGCTGGTCTCGAACTCCCAGAGATCCGCCTGCCTCTGCCTCCTGAGTGCTGGGATTAAAGGCCGTGGGCCATCGCCTGGCCAGTCTTCAGATTTCTAAAACTTATTTAAAGGATAGGGTGCCATTCTTGAGTATTACAAGAAAATGTTCAGATACCATTTAGGAAAATGTGCTGGCTAGTTTTATGTTGACTTGACACAAGATAAATCATTTAAGAGGAGGGAACCACAACTAAGAAAATGCCTCCAGTGCTGGAGAGATGGCTCAGCAGTTAAGAGCACTGGTTGCTCTTCCAGAGGTCCTGAGTTCAATTCCCAGCATATAGTGGTTCACAACCATCTGTAATGAGATCTGGTGCCCTATTCTGGCCCGTGAGGATACATGCAGACAGAACACTGTATACATAATAATAAATAAATCTTAAAAAAAAAAGAAAAAGAAAATGCCTGCCTCATGGGTGAGAGAAAGATGCTCTCCCTTCTCCCTTTCTCTGTTACCTCCTGTGGCATGTGAGAGAACTGGTCCCAGGGTCACAAGAATGGGAGAACTAGCCCTGACCCTTCCCATCTGGGTAGCACACTAGAGATGATCCTGTGGTCAGGGCCGTAGGTGAACTGACCACCCCACCCCTCCATATGTCCTCTATAGCAATCAGGAGAGAGAGCCCTGTACCTTGCCTGGGCAAAACAGGCAAGAGCTGGTCCTGGTGATGTGAGTGTGGGTGACCCGGATCTGAGGCCCTGAGAGCAGAACTGGCCCTGCTCCTTGCTGTAGGCTGCATTGGGTGAGCTAGCTGAGGCAGTGCTGGAGAGCTTGTCTGGACAGTGACCATGAGGGAAAGCTGGCAGGCTGACCAACCCAGCTACCATCCAGGCCCAGAACCAGGGCTATGTGTTGGCGCACCCCAACATCCACTGTGAACTCTTGAAGCACGCGAAAAGGACAAACCTACAGATTCGCAACAACAGGATCTCCATGACACAGAACAACAGGAATCTAAGAGGAGCCCCAGGGAGAGCCAGTATCGGTGTGCAGCAGAAACCGGAGGCCTCCAGTCAGACCAGTGGCTCATAGCAATGAACACTTTGCAGTAAAGACTAATGGACTAACGGGTAGACTGTGTGACTTAATGGACCACACTACAGCTTCCAAGACAAGATTCTTTTCCTTTTTTGTTTGCTGGATTTTTGGCTTTTCTTTTAAATTTGGTTTTGATTTGGGACGGAGATTGCAAGGGCAGAGGGCAGATGCTTGGGGACAGGAAGATAAGGGGGATTGGAGTGCATGATGTGGAATCCACAAAGAATCAATAAAAGTTAAAAAAAGGAAAGGAAAGAAAAAAAGAAAATACCTCCATAAGATTGGGTTGCAGACAAGCCTGTAGGACATTTTCTTAATTAGTGATTGATGGGGGAGTGCCCAGCCCACTGTGGGTGGTACCATCCTGGGTTGGTGGTCCTAAGGGCTATAAGAAAGCAGGCTGAGCAAGCCAGTTACCCCTCCATGGTCTCTGCATCAGCTCCTGCTTCCAGGTTCCTGCGCTGAGTGAGTTCCCACCCTCTCTGCTTTTGATTATGAACTGTTATTTGGAACTGTGAGTGAAACTAACCCTTTCCTACCCAAGCTGCCTTTGGTCACGGTGCTTCTCATTACAGCAATAGTAACCCTAGCCCATAACTAAGACAGAAAACATCCTTTTATTTTTATTTATCGAGATCAGGTCTCTCTATCTTGTAGTTCTAGCTGGCTTGGAACTCCCTATGGAGACCAGGCTGACAGAGATCCACCTGCCTCTGAGTGCTGGGATTAAAGGCTTGTACCAGCACACCTGGCGCATCCTTTTCTAAAGAGTTTAGTCACCAGTGGCCCATCAGTACTAGAAAAAGCTTAGTGATATTCTTTACTTTCCCAATGTACGTACCACAGCCCTTATAACTAATTCTCTTCTGTAGCCTTACAAATATTAATACAACGAAGTTTTGGTGTCCCTTAAAATGAACACTCACTTTGAGCATTACCTAATTAATATACGCCCTAATGAAAATTTCCTGAAAATAGTGCATGTATGCTTTCTTTTTAACTTCCCTGAGCCAAAGGTCTTCGGCTTGTAGCATGTGGATAATGATTGATCCAGAGTTTTCTGGAAGGTTACTTAATATACACTAAAGTGCTCTATTAAGCAGTGCTTGCTTTCTCTTTCCTTTGCCACCTTTGTTTAAGATAAGATATTGATGTGTAGTCCTTGCTCGCCTAAAACTTATTATAATCAATTAATTTTGAAATTTATTTGGAAGAGAAAATGAATCCAGTTTGTGTCAAGTTGACAAAAACCCAGCCAGTATAAAAAGTGTGTTGCCGAGCCGGGCGATGGTGGCACACGCCTTTAATCCCAGCACTCGGGAGGCAGAGGCAGGCGGATCTCTGTGAGTTCGAGACCAGCCTGATCTACAGAGCTAGTTCCAGGACAGGCTCCAAAGCCACAGAGAAACCCTGTCTCGAAAAACCATAAAAAAAAAAAAAAGACTAAAAAGTGTGTTGCCAGTGCATACCTTTAATCCCAGCACTCAGGAGGCAGAGGTAGGCGGGTCTCTGTGAGTTCGAGAACAGCCTGGTCTACAAAAGCAAGTTCCAGGACAGGCTCCAAAGCTACAGAGAAACCGTGTTCGAAAAACAAAACAAAAAAGTGTCAATTATTCAAAGATTTATTTATTTACTTTTTTGTTTTTAAGACAGTCTCACTATGTAGTCCTGACTGGTCTAGAACTTGCTATGAAGACCAGGTTAGGTTCACCTGATTCTGCTGGGACTACAGTCACGTAACACCATGCCTAGCCTATTCAGAAATTTAAACTCTGAGCCAGGTGGTGGTGGCGCACACCTTTAATCCCAGCACTTGGGAGGAAGAGGCAGGCAGATCTCTGTCAGTTCGAGGCCAACCTGGTTTACAAGAGCTAGTTCCAGGACAGAGAAACCCTGTCTTGAAAAACCAAAAAAAAAAAAAAAAAAAAGAAATTTAAACTCTGTATCACAATGTGACTCAACAGTTAACAGTTACATTCACAAGAATCCACTTTAAAGAATTAGAAACAATTATACCAATAGAATTATACCAATAGATACTTAATAACAACGTTTGTAGCAGTCATTATTCACAACAGCCAGAGTACAAAAATCCAAGTAAGCAGCATCAACAGAAGGATGAAAAAAAAATATGATACCTACACAGAACAAAAACATTCTTCAGCCAGGAAAACAAATGAAGCGGGGCTGGAATACAGCTCAGTCGCTGAGTATTTGCCTAGCATGTGAGGTCCTGGGTTCAATCCCCAGTGCTATAACTCCTGCCTCATCCACCAAATAGGAATAAAGAAGATGGGCATGGTGGCATAAGCCATAATTCCAGTACTCTGGGAGCTAAGACAGGGGAATTGTGAATTTGAGTTTAGCCTGGGCTACATGGTGAGATCCTGACACAAACAAAACAATGTTCTGAAACATGCTACAACATTGGTGGACTTTAAAAATATTAAGGTCATATAAGTCATGTGTAAAATAACAACGACTTCCTGATTCTGTTTCTATATGGCACCTAAGCAGGCAAACCCACTGAAACGTAAGTAGAATTGCAGTCACAGGGGTTAGAGGAAGGAAGGAATGGGAGTTATTGCTCAACGGGTTACTGAGTTTCTCTTTGGAATGATGAAATAGGGGTGATGGTTACAAAATCTTGGGAAGGTACTTGCCACTGCTGAGTCAAACATTTAAGAAGTTCAAAATAGTGAGTTTTATGTCATAAATATCTATGGCACAAATGAAAGAAACATTAGAAACAGAAGCCAGAGTTTCACTCAATAAAACTCTTCCAAGGGGGCTGGTAATATGGCTCAGCAGATAAACAGGCTTCATGCCCAGTCAGATGACCTGAGTTTGATCATCAAGACTCAGGGTAGAAGGAGAAATAGAGTCTGTTAACCTCGGTTAACACAGGCCCATACACATACATACATGCACGAAATAAATAAATGCGAGAAAATAAAAAGTTATTATAAAATACAAATTATGCCTTTAAATTTGGTAGAACAGCTATAAAAACATTTTTTTAGTGTGTGTATGTGTGTGGGTTTGTTCAGTGCCTGAAGAGGCCAGAAGAGGGTGTTAGATTCCCTGGAGCTGGAGTTACAGGTGATTTTGAATCACCTGACATGGGTCCAGTGCAGAACTCAGGTTCTCTGGAAGAGAATCAAGTGCTCATAACTATTGAGCCATCTCTAGTCCCTAAAAAGAGGCACCGGGTACAAATCCACACGGCTAAGCCCGGGAGAACAGGGTACAGATCCACACGGCTAAGCCGGGGAGCATGGGGTACAGAGCCACACGACTGCGCCAGAGAGCATGGGGTACAGAGCCACATGGCTAAGCCGCGGAGCATGGAGTACAGATCCACACGGCTAAGCCGGGGAGCACTACCATATACAACATTATTACCCAGCCAGTCTGGGCTATACTTGTGAGTGCTGTGGCTTTTCACTATTCCCAAAAGGTTGCACTATATTTGTATTTTTACCCCCAGAAATAGTAATTTTGTTTAGTTTTTCTGACCTATACCTTACAGATGGTCATTAACAAAGCCAAGCATGCTGAGGGATTTTCCTCATGATTATAGGCTTATGTGTCTCAGTGAGAACAGTGCTCACTGAGGTGAAGTTATAGAAAGTATTTCAGTGCTCACTGAGGTGAAGTTATAAAAAGTATTTCCAATACTAAGTTCTTGGAAGTTCCTGAAGAACCTTGTGTGTGGTTGAGCACATCTATTTGACACTCCTATCGGAGTAATCAAAGAGCTGCCATCTTTTTTTCCCCCACACATGAATCTTTACACAGTTCAGAGGTGCCATTTGTCACTGTAGAATTTCTCTTTGCATGCCGGGCGGTGTTGGCGCACGCCTTTAATCCCAGCACTCAGGAGGCAGAGGCAGGTGGATCTCTGTGAGTTCGAGACCAGCCTGGTCTACAGAGCTAGTTCCAGGACAGACTCCAAAGCCACAGAGAAACCCTGACTCGAAAAACCAAAAAAAAAAAAAAAAAAAAAAAAAAAAAAAAAAAGAGCTAGTTCCAGGACAGACAGGGATACACAGAGAAACCCTGTCTCAGAAAACAAAAAACGATACAATTTCCTCAACACAGCAAAAGCATAGTTTACAATAATTTCTATTATAGCTATAGAAAGCTATAGAAAGTTTAATCAAATCTTCCAGTTTTACACTTACAAATCTAACTCAGGGGTTGGGATCTGGCTCAGTTGCTGGAGTGCTTAGCTAGCAAGCACGATGCTCAGGGGCTGACCCCTGGACTTGGGAGGTGGAGGCAGATGGATTAGAAGCTTAGGGATTTCTACAGCTACGAGGGGGTGGGCCAGCCTCGATTATATGAGACCCTGCATCAACACACACACAAAAGCACACACATACCACACACACAAAACCCACACTACTTTTCCAAATCTAATTCAGCTGGGGATGCAGCTCAGTATAGAGATATCAGGCTCAGTCTCCAGTGCTGTAAAAGCAAAATGAAAAAACAAAACACCCCGCTGGGTGGTGGTGCACGCCTGCCTTTAATCCCAGCACTCTGGAGGCAGAGGCAGGCGGATCTCTGTGGGTTCGAGGCCAGCCTGGTCTACAGACCTAGTGCCAGGACAGGCTCCAAAGCTACAGAGAAACCCTGTCTTGAAAAACCAAAACCAAACCAAACCAAACCAAAATACCCCAACTAAGTAAATAAACAGCAAGACAGCACAATTTCCTTTATGGACTTACATTTATTTATGTAAAAACCTTAAAAAAATCAATATTTAAGATTTTTTTTGAAAAAGAAACTTCAAATGCATTGGGTTAGAAGAATAGGTTAAACTGTCACTTTCGCTCTCTCCCTTGCTAAGGCAAGGTGACCCAGGCTGGTCTTAAATCACTGTGTGTGGTGAAGATAACCTTGAACTCCTGATCCCTCTGCCTGGATTACCTGGTCTGTGCCCTCACAAGCGGCTTAGATCACCTCCTTTGAGGCTGAGTTCAAATGTTTCTCAAGAAGGAATACGGCAAAAACTTGCTAGTGACCGACCAAAAAGGAATTATCTAAAATAACCCAGTAAGCTTTATTTTAGGAAATCTGGTGAATCAGATGCCTGACGAAACTCTCTGAGCATATCTGACCACGTGAGATAAATGGCAAACACGTTTGAGAATCTGAGACTGACGTAGCAGGAAAGTAAGGGCTATATCTGAAGGACGGAAACAAAAATAGCATGGATCCTGAGGGATTACATAACAGACGCAGGGCACTCAGAGAGCATCCGTACAGCCTTGCTCTCAAGTCAAGCTTAGAGCTTTGTTGTAAACCAGGGGACATCCATTACAGAAGGACCTTCCGAAGCCTACACCTTCATTGGACGAGGACGCCAACCAAAGTGCCCACCCTAGACTGAGGTGCTTAGACTTGGTTTGAGTAGAAGGCAAAACATGAAAAGCATTACCCCCCCCCCCATTTCTTAAACTCCCACTCGACTTTCCTTGGCGTGAGTGACTCAACATCTCTCCCCGCATGAATTTCCAGAGTTTGATGCTCCTCATCCGCAGACGGCATCTACCTCTCTTCTTCGACCTCCTAGAAGAGACGTTTGGCTACTTCAACAAGGAAAATGTAGCAGAAGAGACACTGCGGGATTTCTAAAGCTGGTCATGAGAGACAACATGGCTGTCTCAGATTATCTCAGGACACCTGCCTGGGAACCCAGTCGCTGGGTTGTAAAGAAGCAGAAAGTCTTTTGGATACATCATATGTGGATGTTCTAATTGAAATAGCTAGCTAAGTCCCAGCATCCCGATATGCAAGAAGAGGAAAATCTTAAGGTGACTGCAATTCCCAGTTTGGAGGCTTTCAATAATAGTGGATGGGAGATACTGTGTTGACTGTATGCGAGACATTTGGGGTTGGGCCTTCAATTTATACTACCTCTTTGGCCTGAAAAAAAAAAATCAGGTTGACAATTTGGAGTGATCTGAGGCAGGCAATGGCTTTAGGTCAACAGGGGCTGGGCAGATGACTCAGTGGATAAGAGTGCTTGCTGCTCACGTAATATGACTTGGGTTTGAATCCCTACCACCCATATATGAAATCCACATGGCCACGATGCCTGTCACCCTACTGCTGGGGAGGAGTGGAGACCGGTTTTGTGAGGCTTGCTGACTGACAACCTACTCTAGGTTCAGTGAGAGACCTTGTCTCAAGATGAATGAGGCAGAGTTATAAAACAAGATTACTTGATGTCCTCCTCTGGTCTCTGCATGTGTATTATCAGCACATATATGTGCACATATACCACCTAAACATACACCACCCACCCACACATACAAAATAAATATTAGAAAAAGAGAATCAAACAGGGTGGTGGTGGTTCACACCTTTAATCCCAGCACTCAGGAAGCAGAGGCAGGTGGATCTCTGTGAGTTTGAGGCCAGCCTGATCTACAAGAGCTAGTTCCAGGTTTTTAGAAAAACCCTTTCTCGAAAAACCAAAACCAAACCAAACCAAACCAAAATCCCAAAGCATACATGTAGAAACCTAGAATAAGTTGTAAGAAAAAAAGAACAGAATCAGACATAACGACTGAGATTGGGAGTTTGGGAGGTTTATTTGAGTAAAGAAATGATTTAAGATATCAAGTATGAGAGCATAAGAGATTATAACAGGAGAAACAGATTGAAGGACAGAACTGCATAAATACCATCTCAATATGCAAGACCTAAATGTAACACCATTTTCAGCAAGATATGGTGGAATGTGCCTACAATCTCAGCTGCTCAGGAGGCCCAGCAGAGCAATCACAAGTCTGAAACTGGGCCCGGATAACACTGCAATACTAAAAGACTGGGGTGTAGGTCAGCGGTAGAATCCATGCTTAGCATGCTCAATGCCCTGGGCTCAAGCCCAGCACAGAAACCAGAACCAAACAAGACTCTTAACAGATATGAAAGAAAGCCAATATAAATGAGACATCATAAAATGATAGCCAGAAAGAATTTATGTTGTAAATATGTTCTCTTGTGACAGAAAGTCAGTGAAATTCCAATGGGGGAAAATGCCAGTAAAGTTTCTTCTTGAATATGACCAACCTCATTCAAAAATTTATTTATTTAGGAGGGGGAAAAAAGGCCAAATAAGTGAGCACGCTCTGAACAGCAGCAATCTGAGGTTTGATCATATTGGGTAAGTGCTATAAAAGTTTCAGTCATTTGGCTGGTGAGACAGCTCAGCAGTAAGTAAGCCCTGAGCCTGGCGACCTGCTTGAACTCTGGAATCCATATAACAGTGGAAGGAGAGAATCTCTCCACAAGCTTGTCCTCTGACCTCTGCCACACAGAAAAAAAAAAAATGTCTTTTTTTTTTTTTTTTTAAGTTACAGTACTTAAAACAGAGATGTCAGGATGGGACAGATGGCTCAGCTGTTAAGAGCACTTACCTCTTCCATAGAATCTGAGTTCAGTTCCAAGCACTCACTTGGAGGCTCACAACCATCTGTAACTCTAGTTCTGGGGGATCTAATGCCCTCTTCTGACCTCCATGGGCACCACACATGCAGTGGTACACAGACATATACACATACACAATAACTGTACAAATAAAATTATCTTTTCAAGCCAGGCGGTGGCGGCGCATGCCTTTGATCCCAGTACTCAGGAGGCAGAGACAGATGGATCTCTATGAGTTCGAGGCCAACCTGGTTTACAAAGTGAGTTCCAGTATAGCCAGGGCGACACAGATAAACCCTGTCTTGAAAAACCACACACACACACACACACACACACACACACACACACACACACACATTTGTTTTTCCAAAGGGGGGGGCAGCATCTCAGACTTACTATAAGAGAGTCTGGAGAATATGTACACACACAGTAGGATACAACCCCACATGAGCTACTGACACAATCTAGAGGAAGTGTTGACTTCCATGGTTCTAGTCTTTTCTATCGAACCTTTCCCATACAGCTATCAGAATGAACTGTCTAAAACAGGTACATTATTGTTTTATTTATTTACTTTTTGAGAAAGGGTCTTTCTATGTAACCCTGGCTGTCCTGGAAAGCTTTTATGTAAACCAGGCCAGTCTTGAACTCAGAAACCCACCTGCTTTCCCTCCTATGTGCTGATATTAAAGATGTGCTACCATACCCTTTTAAAAAAAGATTTGATTTTTTTGAGACATGGTCTCCCTATGTAGCCCGGTTTGTCCTAGAACTCACTTTGTATATCAGGCTGGCCTCAAAATCAACTGCCGGTGCTGAGATTAAATGTGTATGCTCCCATGACCAGCTTCAATTTTAGTTTTGTGTCTATGTGTGTGCCATGGGGTGGAATAGTAAGTACATCTAGTTCAGGTGCATGTATAGGCCAGAGGAGGGTGTTGAATCCTTAGGAGCTGGAGAAATAGGCTGTATTAAGCCTCCTGAAGTTTGTGCTGGGAATCAAACGCAGGTCCCTCACAAGAGTAGTAAGCCCTCTTAACTGCTGAGCCATCTCTCCAGCACCCCCTCTTTTTAAAAATTTCTTAAATAGTGGCTTGGGGCCAGACAGATGGCTCAGTGGGTAAAGGCACTTGATGCCAAGTCTGATGACCTGAATTCAATTCCAGGGAGCCCTAAAGTGGAAGGAGAGAACTGACGCTTGCAGGCTGTCTTCTGAGGACCATCTGTGGGCCATGCACGCAGGCTCCTCTCTCCACAGATAATGTAATAGATTAAGAAAAGTTTGATGAAATAATGTTTCTTGAAATCAGTTGAAGCTATTTCATGACACACACACACACACACACACACACACACACACAGCGACTGGGCAGCCTGGGCGTAATGTTTTAGAGCAGAGCTAGGCCACAGGGCCTTGGCTCCTTCATGTTAAAGTCTCGGTCATTCAGTGTCTATTTGTAAAAAGGAAATAGTGTCGTCTTAAGGGATGGCTTAGGACAATTGAGTCACCACCACCAAAACAAAACCCTTTTTCTTTTTCTCTTTTCTCCCTTCTCCTTGAACTGAGGATGTAGTTGGGATAAGCATTTGCACAAGTGCAAGGCTTATATGTAGTAGGGCCTAGAAGAATCATTCCTGCTCCCTATGTAGTCTTCTTTCTTCAAGCCCAGATCAAAAGAAAACCTACTTAGATCCTTCTTTTAAGGAAAGCATTTGAAAAGAGAATGCTCTTCTCGATTTCCTGACCACCGTGCTTTCTCCATTTTATTGATAGTTTTCACTATACTGAATTAAGCACAGCACTACTTTCTTGCTTCCTCCCCCAATATTTACTTAACTTTATTTTATGTGCATTTGGTATGGTGTCAGAGTCCCTGGAACTGGAGTTAGACAGTTGTGAACTGCCACGTGGGTGTTAAGAATCGAACCTGGGTTCTCTGGGAGAACAGCCAGTACTCTTAACTGCTGAGTCATCTCTCTAGCCCCAAGGCAGTGTAATGCAGATTTTGTTTTGTTTTGTTTTTCAAGACAGGATTCAGTTTCTCTGTGTATTTTTTGGCTGTCCTGGAACTCGTGCTGTAGACTAGGCTGTCCTCGACCTCACAAAGACCCACCTGCCTCTACCTCCCAAGTACTGGGGGGCGTGCACCACAACACCCAACTTACTTTCTTGCTTTTTACAACAGTGACCAATTTAAAATGGCAAGTTGGATTCAGAGGAAAGAAAGACAATAGTAGTACTGACTGTCAAGTGAATGTCTATATCCTTTATTAGAAAAAGATTTGGGGGCTGGAGAGATGGCTCAGAGGTTAAGGACACTGACTGTTATTCCAGAGGTCCTGAGTTCAATTCCCAGCAACCACATGGTGGCTCACAACCATCTAAAATGAGATCTGGTGCCCTCTTCTGGCCTGCAGGCATACATGGAGGCAGAACACTGTATTGTATATGTAATAAATAAAATCTAAAAAAAAAAAAAAAGATTTGGGAGGCTGGGTGTCTAGCATGTTTGAGACCTTGAGCTCAAACCTAAGAACTGGAAAAAAAAAAAAGACGGATTTCTGGTCCCATATTTTTATGCCCTATTGGAAATGATCAAGAAAATATAAATATTAAATATTAATATTAGGGGACACACTGCCCCCATACTGTCTTGCAAATAAATACAGGCTTTGATGCAAATCTTGAAACAAATTTGCATATAATTCAATTCTAATAATTGTAGTATAAAACATTAATAAGACAAAGGGGCAGGAGAGATGTTCAGTGGTTCTCTCATTACATGCTCTTCCAGAGGGGAAGAGTTCAGTTCCCAGCACTGTTACAGGGGTTCACAACTGGCTATAACTCCAGTTCCAGGGAACCTGACATTCTTTTGGTCTTTGTGGGCACCAGGAATACATGCAGTGCACATACATGCATATAGGCAAAATACCCATAAAATAATTCTTAAAAAAAAAAGAGTACTCCTTCCTTGGAGCCTCCCCACTCTCAGGATTCTTTCTCACTTTTCCTTAATAAATCTACATTAGCACTTTTTCAAAACCAACAACTTCCCCAAATTCAGCCAACTGCATAAATCAATCCTGATAAGAATGATCTAGAATAAAGTCTAGCATAAATATATACTAAATACATACTAAGTAAATAAAAAGGAATGTTTAAATGGCGATTTCTGTGAAAGATCTGTAATTTAAAAGTGAACTGGAATGACACACAACTACATGGGAAAAGAGGTCATGGGCAATTTTGAAAATCAACTTTATTGAGGTATAATTTGATATATCATAAAATTCACCCACTGTATGTATACAGTTTAAGTTGTGCAATCATCATCATACTTAAGTGTCATTTTTTTTCTTGTTTTGTACCATAACACAAGTCTTATTTTTGAAGTGTTCACTTAATGAAAGCTGGGTGGAGATGAACTCTAAAATTAAGTAGTTTTTACCTAGTTACCTGAGGTAACTTCCAATCTGACTATACATATATTTTCGTAGCGCACAACGAATTTCAAAGTAGCAGGAACGTCTTTTGCTGTTTTTAGGAAAGAAACTTGGTGGGCTGGGCAGACAGCACACAGCTCAGACTGTTTGGTGCACGATTATATTTGATCCTTCTGTAAATAGATGGTTCCTCCGGATAAAAGGTCAGGCACATCCATCGGCTCACATCTGTAATCCCCATACTGGGGCAGCTAGACTGCAGTGAGACTGTCTTAAAAAGACAAAGCACTCAGTACAGTCGCAGTTCCCAAAGGAACGTGCAGGTACTGAATGGAACCAACGAAGAGCAACCGCTTTTCTGCTCCTCAGTTTGGCTGGGGAAGAGTGGGATTCGCTCGGGGTTCTACAACCTGTCTGGGAAGCCGGCTGTTTCTGTCCAAGCCAGCGACGAGCACAAGAAAAGGACCCTGGGTGTATTCACCTAGCTATACCTAAAGAAAACCTTTCGGGAAGAAGTAATTGAGATCGGTTAGTTCCCTAACCCGGCTCCTACCTGCGGAGAAGCAGAGCAAGAACACCCGCTGCCCGAGGCGGGCCAAGCCTAGCACCGTGGGAGCAAAGAACATGGCTTCATCGTCCGGGTGCGCGATCACCAGAAGGGCCCGGCTTCCGGCTCCCGGCAGGCCCGCCTGCTCCGGAGACCTCATTCGTTCCGCCGAGTTCCGAACCCGGAGGAAGCCCCATGTCAGGACGGCCACCGCCACCGCACACAAGAGACCCACTACTTCCATGCCGGGTAAGTGACACCGCGCCTGCGCAGAAGGGAAGGCTGGGGAGTGGACTCGGGCTCCTGCGGGAAAACTGAACCCGCTGCAACTGCGTTCCGTGCTTAAATGCTCCGTGGCTGGACACCGGCGAGATTCGTGGGCTCACGTGGAAACTTCCACCCATACTGCGCCTTGGCGTCTTTGACATAGCCGTGGCCAATCCCGGTACCTGCTGCAGTTACAGGGCTAAGCCGGAAGAACTCTGTGCGGTCTGGTATCGGTTCCTACCGTTCAGTGTGCTTAAAAGGAAGCATTTAAAAATCATTTTGAGATAGCGTCTCGCAGTGTGTACCCCCGGGAACCCCTGAATTCACTATGAAGACCAGACTGGTCTCGAATTTGCAAAGATCCTCATTCCTCTGCCTCCCGAGCTGGGACTTCAGGCGTCACAGCACGCCGGCCGAAACGGGAGCCTCAGAAAGTAAACTTCACCGTTTGGTAGGAAGAGTTCCCTCGTTTCAACTCCCTTCCTAACCCACTTCTTAACGACCCAAGATATCGTATACACAGCCCGCTACCCGGGTAAAAGTTTTCCGGAGCGGGTCACACTTTGTCCGAGGGAAAGTGAGCCGCTAGGAGGAAACTTCATTTCGCTAGAAGAGTGAGGGTCAGAGTGCGGTCAGGGGGCCCCTCAAGTCTCCGAAGAGGTAGCGATTAAGGAGCCAAGCCGCGGAGAAGGCCTAGCCCGCCATTCCGGTGAAGACTTGGTGTGAAATTAACGTGCATCCTTGGCCACGTGGACTCGGGCTTCTCTCTCCGGCTGGGAGCGAACAACCGCTCCGGCGGCGCGCAGGGGTCGCAAGGTTAGCCTCGCGCCGGGCGCCTGGTCCTTTCCCACGCCCGAGGGGGAAGGCCCCGGGCGCGCGGGAGCCGCAGCTCGCGGTGGCGCTCCAGGCAGAGTGCGCGATGGCGGACGCGGCGGGTCGGGCCCGAGGCAGCGCTGCCGGAGCGGGTGTGAGTGTGAGGGACAACCTGAAAGGAACCGGCGCGGCACCCACGACCCAGGAAGCGAGGCCGAGGTAAGCCCGGCGCTCCGCCCGGGGAGGGAGTCGTCTCCCCAACCCTCCGGAAGGAGGAGGAGCCCGCGTCGGAGCCGCCTCAGCGCGGCCGCCCGGCCTGA
Source organism: Alexandromys fortis (assembly GCF_014885135.2). Classification (NCBI taxonomy): domain Eukaryota; kingdom Metazoa; phylum Chordata; class Mammalia; order Rodentia; family Cricetidae; genus Alexandromys; species Alexandromys fortis. The sequence continues at coordinate 3,588,142 of NW_026068025.1, read as the reverse complement.
GGGGGAGGGAGAGGGGTTGAGGCAAGATGGCGGCTAAGGTGGCGAAGCTGCGGCGGCGGCCGGAGTGAGCGCCCAGCTCGCCGTGCCGAGCGAGGGGCCGGGCGGAGGGCCGCGCGCCGGGGGCCGCGCCCCGCTCGTCCGGCCGTGGGGCGCGCCGGCTCCCACACTCCGCCAGCTCCGGGTGAGTAGGCCCGGTGCCTGCAGCCCCGGCCTCGGGGCCCTGCTCGCCCGGGAGCTTCCGAGGGCTTTCAGGGCGCCAGTGCCGGAGGCGGCTTCTCGGCCGGGCCGGGGGCGTCGCGAACTGCGCTGGGTTGGGAGCCGTCCGAGCCGCCGGTCTCTTCCTCCTGGCCACCCAGGGGCGAGTCGGGCGCGGCGGGGAGTTCGGGCTAAGGCGAGTGGAGGCTCCTGGAGTTTGGAGGAAGAATGGCCTCAGGCGGGCAGACGTCGGCCTGAGGTATCTGCCCTGTGGGGAGGGGGCGTGTGGTGCCTGCGGAGCTGGCGGAGGGGGTGCGGGCATGGAGGGCCCCCGGGTGGGGCCGGCGCAGGTGACCCGCCGAGGCCCACTCTCAGGGAGAGTTGGTGGCTGCCTGGCGAGCGTGGAAGGGGTTAAGGAGGGTGACAGCGATGGACAAGTGTGTGAAGAGCAAACTAGTTCACCTTTCTAACTGGCCCACTTGAGGTATAATGGCGAAGGGTTGGTAGCGGTGCGGATGCAAAGAGCAGCACCCTCTGCCTCCTGCCGTTTGTTATTGGTGTTTTCTTGTGCCAAGTGGGAGAGTGCACCCTCTTTTTTTTGGGGGGGGGGAGACAACGACGACCGCGATTTGAGAAACTAATTGAGAAAGCAACCTTAACCGAAAGGACACTGTTCTTAGAATTAGTGCGGATCAGGGATGTATGAAAAGTGGATGGGAAGAAATGATGGCTGTGAAGAGTATTGGCCAGGTCGTATGCCACAGTGCCTGTTCAACAGTTAACAGAGTAGCGCTGTGGGTAATTTTAATCTTTGGGATTAGTAGATTCACCTGCATCAGATTTGCGACCCTAATTATATCCTCTGATATTTGAAATTTACATTCCTTGTGTGTGCACCCTGGTGAGAGCATGGTGGGAGGCAGAAAGGGGCTGTCTGTAAAGAGCCACAGGCCTGGGATTTAAAAATGCCTGCCCATTCGTTCATTTGTTCCAGGGTATCTTCATGAACAGTTTCTGCTGATTCTGAGTCACATGGAATAGCTGGTGGATAAACGGAGAGCTGATGTTTTAAATTAATTAATTTAGTTTGTTTTGAGACCGTTTAAGTCTCTAGGACTCGCTGGCCTGGAACGCCCCATGTAACTGGTGCAGGAATTGCATGCTTGCACCACCATACCTGGCATACTGTTTAGTTTTTAGTATTTTGGGGAAATGTTTTAATATATCCTCTCATAAGTTTATTGGATGAGCTAGTTCACATTTAGCTATGGGTAAGAATTACAGAAAAAAAAAGCTAACCTACTAAAGAGAAATCTTATTTTCTTATTCTATTAAAATCTGGTGGCAGTTAGCCTGGTGGTGCACTCCATTAATCCCAGCACTCGGGAGGCAGAGGCAGGTGGATCTCTGTGAGTTCGAGGCCAGCCTGGTCTACAAGAGCTAGTTCCAGGACAGGCTCCAAAGCTACAGAGAAACCCTGTCTCGAAAAAAAAAAATCCGGTGGCAGTTTAGTGTATTTTAGTATTTATTGCTTCCAGTTCCTTTGTCTTAAGTGCACCTGTTAATGAAAAATCAAAGTGTGTTTGCATGTATGTGTGTGTGTGTATACATATCTAGAAAGTGATTACCTGCCATACCAAACACTTCTCTCTTAGAAAAGACTCGCCATGTGTTGTAATACTTGTCCTGAGCTACTCTAATACTAAAAATCATGATGGTCCCTGTCATTAGCTGGCGTTTAGGCATGTTCAACCTTTCCGTGCTTCAGTTTCCTCATCTGTAATATGAGAAAAACCTGACCGCACAGCTTTCGTGGTTGTGAGGCTAGACTGAGGTAGTAGTTAAGAAATTGAACAGGAGCTGCAGCCCAGTTGGTAGATAGCTCAGCTGACATGCCTGTAGCCCCAGGTTTGATTTCCCCAGCACCACATAAAAGCAGACACTTGCCCACTTAGGAGCTGGAGGCAGGAAGATTACAAATTCAAGGTTGTCCACAGCTAGATTACAAGTTCAAGCTTGTCCACAGCTATATATTGAAGCCAACTTGGGATTTTTATGACCCTGTTTTAAAAAAAAGTTATAAAATTATTTTAAACAGATGAAAAGGATTGTGTTTCTGTGAGATAGAAATGGTTTATCTGCAAATCTCTCATGGTGCAGTTAGAAAAAATATTCACATTACAACATATTCATATTACAACATCAGAATATACCTGTTGCTAATATATTTATATAGCTATGATTCTCTCTCATGAATTTAAAAAAGAATATATTGCCTGGCATAGTGATCTTAATGATAATTACAGATCTGAGTTTGAGGCCAGACCCGTCTACTTAGTGAGTTTCAGGCCAAAAAAGGTCTAAATAGAGAGATGGTGTCTCAAAAAAGGAAGAGGAGGAGTAGATAATACATAGTTGTTGTTTTTCAAGACAGTGTTTCTCTGTGTAGTTTGGAGCCTGTCCTGCAACTCGTTTGTACACCAGGCTGGCCTCGAACTCACAGATCCTCCTGCCTCTGCCTGGGATTAAAGGCATGTGACAGCATCGCCTGGTCTAGGTGGCATTGGAAAAAAAAAGTAACCTTGGGACTGGAGAGATCAGACTGGGTGGTTAAGAGTGCTTTTTGTGTTTGTAGAAGCCCACATTTGGTTCCCAGCACCCATATGCCAGCACACAGCTATCTGTAACTCCGGTTCTAATGGATCTAATGCCCTCTTGGCCTCCAAGGGCACCAAGTACACATGTGGTGCGCATATATACATGTAGGCAAACACTCATGTGCATAAAAATGAATAAATACATAGTGAACTGGAAATGCTGGATTTTCCTCAAGATAAAGAAAAAAACGAAATGCTTGAAGTTAACTTGTTTCTTTGAATTTAATTGAATAGGAATTTGTTCCAAGGCCAGGCAAGTTTAGATCATTCTATCTTTTTAAAGCACTTAAGATTTACTTATGGATTTATTTACTTATTTATGGTGAAACAATGAATTCTTTGCTATTGTCACTTGTTTTGTCCTTTGAAAGTCCAGGGATTGATGTAGATGAATATCAGGCTATTGTTATTTATGTGCCCCCCCTTTGTGTTTGTGTTTTCTTACTCAGTTTTCATCTATCTTAGTTGTAATTTCATATTTTTTATTGGAACCTGGAAATGACACTGTTCTTATGTAGTTAGTTACCTCTATCTGTTGTTTTTTACATATTAAAAAGTACCTTTATTTATTGTGAATGTGAATGTCTGTATGCCCATGGACATGTGTGGGGTGGTCAGGACAGCTTTTAGAATTTTGTTTTACTGCATGGTTGGCAGCCTTGATTATAAGTGCCTTTACCTGTTAAGCCGTCTCACCAGCTGTTCTGTTTGTTTTGAGAAGGTTTATGTTGCCTAGTCTGGCCTCCTAGAAGTGAACTCACGTGATTCTTATTCTTCCTAAGTAGCTGGAGCTACAGGTGGGCACCATAGCACCAGGCCTCATCTGTTCTTTTGGTTCTCTTGTTATATTTTATTAGAGTATGATGTAAAAGTAAGTAGTAAAGGTCGATCAGAATTTATAAAATGAGACGTATTTAAGATCAGAGACTTATATTTCAGTCATTCACTTGTTTAGTGTGAAGCACTTTCATGTTTAATTCTATAAAGGCATAAATAATAGCTTTTAAAGAATTTTTTTAAGTTTAAATGAATTATAGGCACAGGTAACTAAGTTGTCAGTGCAATTGATATTTTGCTCTTGTGTTTGAGGATGCAAAAAGTAATTTTGATGCTAAGAGGATGGTTCTTGGTTCTTTCTTTATCAGGCCTCCTTAGGAATGTTGAAAAACTGAAAAACGGCTGTGGTGTAGCAGTAACTATGTGGATCATCTGTTTTTTATTTTGGTATTTTTGTGGTCTTGTTTTTTTCTTGAACATTTATTCTATTCAATAGCCATTTATGCTAACCCAGGAGCTCCTGTGGTCAAAATGTTACTTGCATAGTCTTTAGATACAACCTGTCCCCTCCACCCACTTGAATCTGAAAGTCAGAGACATAACAAAAACACTGTGCAGTTCTTCAGTTTAATTCCGTACTGCTGTTAATTTTCATTTAGTTGTGCTTTCAAAACAGATTGGTTAAAATAAATTGCAGACCAGGCTGTGGTGGCGCATGCCTTTAATCCCAGTACTCGGGAGTGCAGAGGCAGGTGAATCCTTGTGAGTTAGTTCAAGGTCAGCCTGGTCCAGGACAGCTAGGACTGTTATACAGGGAAACCCTGTCTCAAAAAAACCAAAAATAAAATAAAAAATAAAATAAATTGCTTAAAATTTGTAGAATTCTACAACAAACATCCTTACATAGATCCAGCCTTGTTTTATATTTGAATATTTTGAGACCTTGAGTAACTAAGAATGAAATGATCTGCCAAAATTGTTGCTATTGGGTAGAAACAAGAGCTACATTTCTGACATCTAGTATGATGTTTATTATATGTACCATATTATCCGTGGAGCATTTCAGTTTGATGATGGACTCTTACTTAAAACAAAGTTTGGCTTGGTTGGAAAATTGAGAGATCACTTCAAATGTTCAGTGTAATTACTAATTTTAAAATACTTCATAGCATCAAATTTCTGCAATGAATATATGGTTTAAAGAAAATGGTACTGATATGGTTGTCACTGGGAAATACTTAGTTAAGTTTTTCTCTGTTCTGATGAATATTTTATTTTATTTTTTTGAGACAGAATTTCACTATGTAGCCCTGGCTCTCTTGGAAGGCTCTCTGTAGAATAGACTGGCCTTGAACCCACAGAGGTCCTCTTTCCTCTGCCTTCCAAGTGCTGGGATTAAAGGCGTGAGCCATCACTGCCCAGTGAAATTTTTAATTTTAAAACTTTAATTTTAGTGTGTGGTGTTTTGCTTGCATGTATGTTTGTGTACCACATGCATGCCTGGTGTTCAGTGGAATCCAGAAGAGGCCATTGGATCTGGAGTTACAGATGATTGTGAGCTGCCATGTGGGTGGGAATTAAACCTAGGTCGTCTAGAAGAGTGGCAAGTGCTCTTAAATACAGAGCCATCTCTAACTCACATTAAACAATTATATCTTTTTAAAGCAGGATCTTGCTGATCAGGCTGGGTTCAATCTTGGAATCCTTTTGCTGGAATTGCAGTCACATGGCACCAGACCCAGTTGACTTTACAATGAGAAGCACAGTTGTGATTAGTTTTTAGTTGTCTGTTGTTTCTCACCCACCTCCTCCCTGTGCTGTGGAAAAGGGCCTTTTTGACCCCGAGCATTTTGCACAAGTATCCTATCACTAAACTGTATCCCCATCCCTGCAATATTTCTACAAATACTCTTGCCATAAAATTTATTTTAAAGGAAAAATTGTATTCTACCTCTCCCTCTCTCTTCCTTCTCCTTCTCCTCCATTTTCTTCTTTTGAGACAGGGTGTCTGTATAGTCCTGGCTATCATGGAGTTCACCATGTAGACCTGGCTGGTGGCCCTCATAGAGATCCTCCTGCCTTTGCCTCCAGAGTGCTGAGATTAAAGGCATGCACCTCCTTGCTGTGCTGTATTAAACTCTATTTAAGTTCATAATCTTTGCATAAATACTGAAGCATGGCATATTTGCTTATTTATAACATCTGAGCTATTAAGTCTACTTATTTTCACATTTCATTATGAGTTTTTTTTTCAGATTGGGTGTGGTGGCTGACCCCTGTAATCCTCTGGAGGCAGAGGCAGGGGGATCACAATAATCCAAGGGAGTCTGTTCCACATAGTGAGTTCTAGGCCAGGCAGGACTATGTAGCAAGATCCTGTCTCAATTTCCTTCCACACCCCACTGCTGAAAAGAAAAAAAGGTGTATTTTTTACCCCTTAAACTGATATCTTTTGTGGATTGTTCTTATCCTGCCTTTCTTCCCCAAACCTACTACATGAATTGTGTTTTTCAGGGATTTGGTGATGTAATACTTTAACCAGTAGGTCTCCCTCCTGTTTCTTTTTCTCTAATGAGTATGTTTTTGTTATGGAGATAATTTTTAATTTTTTGTTACTGGGATTATTTGTTTTTGAGACAGAGTCCTGAGAGACTGGATTTGACTCATTCTGTAGCTCAGGCTCTTTTCTGAGGATGTGGTGCTGAGATTGCAGGCAGGCGCTTCTATGCCTGGCGTGGAAGTTGTTCATGGAGTCATAATGTGAATACAGAAGTGCTTGTCTGTCTTGTCTCCTTTACCCTGTAAGACCCTGTGGGCCTGTGCACATGTGAGCTTTAAAAGAATTCTCCCTTTGGGGCTGGAGAGATGGCTCAGTGGTTAAGAGCATTACCTGCTCTTCCAAAGGTCCTGAGTTCAATTCCCGGCAACCACATGGTGGCTCACAACCATCTGTAATGAGGTCTGGTGCCCTCTTCTGGCCTGGAGACATACACACAGACAGAATATTGTATACATAATAAATAAATATATATATATAAAAAAGAATTCTTCCTTTGGGCTGGAGAGATGGCTCAGCCATTAAGAACATTGGCTGCTCTTTCAGAGGACCTGGTTTCAATTTCCAGCACCCACATGGCAGCTTACACTGTCTGTGACTCCAGTTCTAAGGTATCCAACAACTTTCACACAGACATACATGCAGGCAAAACACCAGCGCACATACAAATAAATAATTTAAAAAATTGTATTAAAAAATTCTTCTTTACCTCATTCCTGGAGTAGTTTGTTGCATATCTAAGAAATAAAGAGCCTGTGAGCTAGCTTTAGTGTGTTTGCTATAGAAGAGGTCTCATACAGTACATGGCAATTGGTGTTGAATAGTTTTTGAAAATTAAAAAATAGAAGTGTATTCATGTCATTGAAATAGCAGTGAATTATCAAATCATTTCTTTTAGGAAAAAACGTTCTGCCACTTTATTGGGATTTTTGTGAGGATGGGAAAATAAGCATGGAGATTGGGTTGTCTGTGATAGCATTTTAGTTCTAGGTGGTGTCAGATACAAGAATGCTGTAACAGGTATGCAGGGAAGGAAGTTTGGGAGTAATTTTAGTGCTAGGAAAAGAACATATCATTTGGAATATAGAAATTTGGAGTGCTTAGTTTATAGGGCTGTAATGTAATATGGAAATAAATCCAAGTATGTTAGTCTGAAACAAAGGGAAAAGTCAGGGCTGCCAAACTATTTTGAGATCCTCCATGTGTGTACTTGAAATGTAGACTGTTTGCCTCTGTGTGTGTGTGTGTATCTGCAGTATGGCAGTAGGAGTAAAACCTCGGACCTTGCTCACAGTAGGCAAGTACTGTACCACTGCCTGTCTGCTAAACTTAGCTCTAGGATATATTGTAGATTTCTTTTTTTCCCCTGAGACAAAGCTTTGCTATGTTGCTCAGGCTGACCTTGAATTTCTGAGTTAAAATGATTCTGTCAGCCTCCTGACTAGCTGGGACTTGGGGCACACACCATAATGCCAGGTTAGGCTTTGAAATTGCTATGAGGACATCAACATGACTGTGGACTACGTTTTTCCTCATGTGGTTGTTTAACTGCCAGACTGTTTTGACATTTTTGCTTTCATACACAGGTCAGATTCAGAACAATCTGTTTTTAGGCAGTTTATTCATCTTGGCAATGACATAGGTAACATAATTTTGAACATGTTTGAAGTAATAATAATTTCTTTGACTTCCTATTTAAAGATATTTACCTTTGTTTTATTTTAATTTTTATTTTTTGTGTGTATGTGTATGGACGAGTGAGTGAACATGCCTCGGTGCATATGTGGAGGTCAGAGCATGACTTTTGGAGTTAGTTCTTGGCTTACACTTGTGTTTGTGTTTAGATTGAACTCAGGTCTGCAGGTTTGTAATAGCAAGCACCTTTTTCACTGAACTGTCACACAGCCCTATATTGTGTGTGTGTCCATACCCATTCCATTCTGTAGCACAAGCTGGCCTGGAACTATGTAGACCTCTTACTTGGTATTGATTCTGGAATTACAGGAGTAAGCTATCATGCTCATCTATATTGCTTTTGACATATTTGGAATGAAACTTGTGGGGTGTCCTGTATAGAGGATTGCCATGTGATTCATGCCAATCTAAACTGGGATACCCTGCCTCAAAAAAAGTGGGGGTGGGTGGGGCTAGAGAGATGGCTCAGTGGATAGGGAGCACTACCTCTTCTTCCAGAGGACCCTAGTGTAGTTCCTAGCACCCACGTGGCAGCTCACAACTGTCTGTAACTCCAGTTCCAGAGGATCCCATGCCCTTTTCTGGGCATGCATGCGCTGTACCCATACACGTAATAAATTAAAATTTTTTATACTTAAGATATTTTTAAAAGAAATATTTAGAACATTTACAAAACTTGTGCTTTCTAATAGTAAAATAAACATGGTTATGTCAAATGTATTATACATACTCCTGAGGGAGAAGAGAGAACTGAAAATGGATAGAGTTATACTTCTATAATAAGAAACTACCAAGCAGTGTGTGGTGACTCATGCCCACAGCCCAGCTCTAGGGAAGCAGAAGAAGATTAGGAGTTCAAGAGCAACATTGGCTTCAAGTAACCCTGAGGCCATCATGGACTGTGTGAGAGACTCTATATCAAAAACAAACCCACGAAAACCTTTAGAAGGAAGGAGTGTTGAGTGAGGGGGAAGATTGTTATTGCATACCTTTTAGTATCTTTAAAAGACAGAAGTCTCGCATTTTAATTGGATTTTTTATAGTTTCCTTTTTTATTTTTTTGCTTTTTTGAGATAGGGATAGAAGTAGCTCTGGCTGTCCTGGAACTCACTTTGTAGACCAGGCTGGCCTTAAACTCATTAGAGATCCACTTGCCTCTGCTCCTGAGTGCTAAGTATTAAAGGTGTGCACCACCACAGCTTGACTTTCTCTCCTTTTCCTTTTTTTAAACTTGTAAATCTTTGATTTTTTTTGGCATAGAATATATTTGAGGGACTATATGTAATTGTGTGTAATTTTTCCCTAAACAGTCAATTGTTAATCCCGAAATTCTCCAAGAAAAACAGCTGTATACCATTTTGGCCAAACTTAAGCAAGCTTTTATTAAATTTAAAATACTGTCCAAGATGGAATTTGATCAAGACCACCATCTGGAAACTTTCTAGCTGTGTGGCTATGACACACATGTTGGCCTGGTTTTTATGTACAAAGCCCATAGCCATTGTACTGTCCCATAAGGCTTGGTTGTTATTTTCCAAGAACTACAACTCCCACAATCCCAGGAAGTTGCCTGGTCTTTGGGCAGGTGGAGCTTATGGGTTAACTTAGGGTTTAATACAGTTTATTGAATGATCTGTTTGTTTTTGCTCAGTACTGGTTAGAACTGTAAGTATTATAATTTACTAAATTTATTTTATTTACTTAATATGTTTGAGACTTTGATTTGTCCAGTTATTTTTTCAATCTGTTACAGTTTCCTTTGCATTACTATTGCTTTATGATTTTTAGCACTGGTAGGGTTAGTCAACTATAGTTCCTTATTGTGTTGACTTCAGACTTTGATGTTCTGGTCTGTGAATTCTTTAGATGAACATTAAATTTTGTTGAGTTCAAAAAGAAATCTTGGAGTTGGAAAAGAGTTTTGTGGGTAAGAGTGCCTGCTACCCAAGTCTCTGGCTCCTTGTTCAAATCCAGAGTACTCATGTAGAAGTTAGGTAACCCCAGCACTGCGGGTGGGGAGACGGTGTTCCTGGGGCCTTATTAGTCAGCCACTCTAGCCAAAAAGGCTACCTCTAGGTTCTGTGAGAGACCTTGTCTCAAAAGATAAGGTGGAGAGTGAATGAGAAAGAGACCTGATATTAATTTCTGGCCTCCACATACTCAGGCACTGAATATTGCGTGGGAATTCCGAAATCATAGATTAATTTTGGGAAAATTGACATCTTCACATTCTGTCTTTGTGTTCAAATAATTTTTAAGTTCCACAGTAGATTTTTCAGACTTTGCTTCAAATACGTCTTATACTTAAATATTTATTTCTTTTTAAAAGATTTTTTTTATTTATTATGTATACAGGTTCTGGCTGCATGTATGCCTGCATGTCAGAAGTGGGCACCAGATCTCTTTATAGATGGTTGTTGAGTCACCATGTGGTTCCTTGGACTTGAACTCAGGACGTTTGGAAGAACAGCCAGTGCTCTTAAACTCTGAACCATCTCTCTAGCTCCCCATATTTATTTCTTATTCCAAAGTGTACTAGGGAATTAGGGGAATTTTAATTATTGTGGAGAATAAGAATTTAATTAAACATCCATTTCAGATAATGATAAAGGAACACAGAAAAGGCTCTCTGAGTGAGAGTAATTGGTAAGAGCTGACCCTGTAGAATGATAGGAAAAGCTTCTGTAGGAGGTGACTAAGGATTAGTTGAACCAAAGGGTGAGTCAGTTGCAGGAATGGGCTAGGACAAGCATTCTTGAGAAGTGTAAAGAAGGACCAAGGCCTGAGGCTAGGTAGGACTGAGCGACTCAATGAGAAGTGGAGAGCAAGCTGGAGTTGTTTGGATTGAGTAATTGCCTAATCAAGTAGTACTTGCAGGCCACATCACAAAGTAGTTTGTAGAAAGCATTGAGGAAACTTAAGTAGAGGAATGATATATGTTCTGACTCAATTTTTTTGAATAAACTGATTTTTGTTGGAGAAAGGATTGAAATGCTAAATCCAGTTATAAGATTTTTTTTTTTATTTATTTTTTTTACAGCAAGAGATTAGGAGGGTGGAAGTTGTGGTGGAGAGGCCTGGGAGGCCTTTGAGTGTATGTGGAAAGATGAAGATTGGCTCTAGCTGATGGAGTGTTACTGAGAACTGGGTCCTTTTATTTGTTGGTGGCCGTGGGAACAAAACATAGTAGTCTGTGCCCTTACAGATGTCTGATGATTTGATTTTTGTTTTCTACTTTTAGAACTAAGTAAATACCATTTAAAGTAAAATACCCCTCACCCTCCATTTTATTTTTTATATACCTTTGTTTATATAGTCTTAGCTTGATTAGTAACTTAGGATTGCCTTTATTAGTGGAGCAAAAGAAAGGGGAGGTCAAGAACTAATTTTTAAAGCTCTGACTTGGAATAACTTAGCCTTTCTACAACTTTAGATGTAACAGTATAATCAGAATTTGAAGGTGAGTTCATGCACCCAGAGCCTTAGTACACTGTGGCATATAATGTTTAAAAGGAGAGGTGACTCATTCTTCCCCTTAGATATTGTTTGTTAATTCACTCCAGCATTGAAAGTTAAATCCTGTGTGGGTTTTTTTTTTTTTTTTTTTTTTTTTTGGTTTTTCGAGTCAGGGTTTCGCTGTGGCTTTGGAGCCTGTCCTGGAACTAGCTCTGTAGACCAGGCTGGTTTCGAACTCACAGAGATCTGCCTGCCTCTGCCTCCCGAGTGCTGGGATTAAAGGTGTGCGCCACCATCGCCCGGCTTCCTGTTGTTTTTTTAAAAGTATGTACATATTTATTATAAATATTTAAAAAATATTATGTGCATTGGTGTTTTGCCTGTAGGTAAGACTGTATGAGGGTGTTAGATTACCTTAGAAACTGGAGTTAAAGATAGTTGTGAATTGCCATGTGGGGGTGCTGGGAACTGAACCCTGGTTCTTTGGAAGAACAGCCAGTACTTGTAACTGCTGAGCCATCTTTCCAGTCCCTAAATCCTGATCTTAATACAGAATCCTTTTTTTGTTTTTATCAAGGAGAAAATTAGCAAATAGCGATCTGTTTAGTTTTGACATTTCTTCTTTTCTCTATTGAGTTTATCTTTAAAAAGCTGTCTGTCAGTCTGTGTGTGTGTGTATGCATGCATGCATGCATGCATCTATCTATCTATATCTATCTATCTATCTATCTATCTATCTATCTATCTATCTATCTATCTATGTGTCTGTCTGTCTGTCTGTCTGTCTGTCTGTTTTGCAAGGCCTCATTTTGCAGTCTTGACTGGGCTGGAATTCTCTAAATAGACCAGGTTGGCATTGAACTCACAGAGGTGGTCTTTCTTCTACATCATGCACTGGCACTAAAGGTATGTGCTACCTTAACCTGGCTCTTTTGTTCTTATAGTTAATTGTTTTTTGTTTGTTTGTTTTTTAATTTCAGAGGAGTAGCTCAATGTAATATATCCACACCACACAATAGTCAGTTTCACAGTTACTATTTAGCGCTGCTGTCTTGGGAATATGCTTTTCACTTTATGAATAGAGGGAGCTCTGTTTCTCTTTTACTCATGAATTCTTTTTTGAATGCTTACTGTAAGTCCACCAGTTAATTATATACTTATTAAAGTTTTTCTTTTAGTATTATACTTTCTGGAGGCTAGAGTAATTTAACTTGATTTTCTTTATAGCTTCCATTCATCTATCTGTCTTTTATTTATTTTATTTTGTGTGTGTGTGTGCCTGCCCACAGAGGTCAGAGAGACATTAAAATTCCCTGGAACTGGAGTTACAAATGTTTGTGATCTGCCATTTGGGTGTGGGAACAGAGCGCTGGTCCTCTGCAAGAGCAATAAATGCTCTAATTGATGAGCCATTTCGCTGTCCTTCAGTGTTTTGTTTTTGAAAGAAATATTTATTTGCTTATATGTTTGTATATGTATGTATGTGCCTGTGCATGTCTCGGCATGGGCATCTGAGTTTATAGGACAACTTTCAGGAGAGTGTTCTCTCCTTCCACCTTGTGTGTCTCAGTACTGCCAAGCCATCTAGCCTGCCACATTTATCTGTCTTCTAAGTAAGGGTATGCTTTAAAAAAGTATGTCGTGTGTGACTTTTTTTTTTAATCAATAATGCTTTATAAGAGAAAATTCATTCTAGTATTGTTCAAATTACAGAATTTGCTTAGATAATTTCTACTTTTCTCTTCTGGAATCCAGATTTCCAGATGTTGGCTTTCTTTAAACCAGTCCCAGTCTGGAGAGTTTTAGTTTGTTAGTTTGAAACTGGTCCTTTTTAGTCTGCCTAACATTCTTTTAAGATTAGACTAGATAGAATCTTGGGCCATTCTGTGTGAATCAGTAAAACTCCAATAGTTTATGTAGTTTTTTTTAAAACCATTCCACAAGAGGACATTCTTCTGTTCCGTATGTATGTATGTATTTATGCACATGTATTTTCTTTAAATCATGTTTTATTATTTTATCAGTTAAAAATTGAACTATAGAGGTGGCAAGATGACTCAGCAGTTAAGATCACTTGTTGCTCTTGCAGAAGACCTGGGCTTGATTCCCAGTACCTACATGGTGGATTATAACAATCTGTAGCTCAGTTTCCAGGCGGTTTGATGTCTTTTTTAAGCCTCCACAGGCACCAGACATGGAGACAGAACACTCATACACATAAAATAGAATAATCTAAAAAAATTAAAGATAGAGCTGCATACTTTATAGGATCTGTTTTCCCCATTGTGAAATGTCTTCATTTCCACTGTGACCCTTGGTAGATCACTCTTATCTGAAGAGTCATCTGCAGACTTGCCACAGAGAAGTATATTTTTAGATATTTTTTCGAGATAGCGTAGGCCACCTTGAAAACCTGTCCAAGTACATTTTGGTTATGCAAAGACTATAGGCTAAAAGCCAAAGAATTCCTGGTGAGAGGAGGATTAAGCTTTTCTTTTTGGCAGATTGTATTTGAAATTTTGTTGTTTCAGGTTGTGCGTGCGTGTGCATGTGTGTGTGTTTGTGTATGTGTGTGTGTGCTCTGAAAAGATTTAAACAGGTCTCTAAGTAGACCAATTTCATTCTGCCATTTTTTTGTTAAAAGATTGATTTATTAAATATATATACACACAGTGTTCTGCTTGCATGTATCCCTGCACACCAGAAGAGGTAGCCAGGTCTCATCACAGATGGCTGTGAGCCACCATGTGGTTGCTGGGAATTGAACTCGGGACTTCTGGAAGGGCAGTCAAATAAGAAGTGCTCTTCTCATAACAGTGATATTGAGTTCTAACATTATTTTCAGCCTGAAGCATTGTGTGTGTTGAAATTTCTATGAGGTAGTTGCTTATAAAATCTTGGTTTCTTTTTAACATTTCCTTTTAATTTTGGACATAGGGTTTCATGTAGCCCATGTTGTCCTGAGAGGTGCTGTGACAACCAAGGCTTACCTTACCCTGAACTTCAGATCTTCCCGTCTTCACTTTCTGACTGGTGGGACTACAAGGGTGCACTCTGGCACCCTGCTTGAACAGGTTTCTTAAAAAAGTCACAGAACTTGTACATTTCCTGAGTCAAGCATACTGAGTTATTGGGTTTTGTCCCAAGAACTGAATTTACAACTTATGGGATACCTCAGGAGGTAAAGGCATTTGCCACCAGGCCTGACAACCTGAGTTTAGTCCCCACAGCACAAATAATGTTAAGAGAGAACCTACTCCCACAGATTTCCCTCTGCCATGCACCCACCCACATACACACACATTCATACACAGTAAATAAATTTAAAAATAATTTTAAAAGGAACTGAATTTATAGTTTGGTATTGGCATTAAAAATGCCATATTTCCTTTTAGCTTTAGCTTTAAATTGGATTGTTTTATTTCAGTTGGTTTTGAACTGCAAGATACTTACTTTGTAGAGGTTATCTTGATGCCCTGGGACTGGAGTAGTAGTAGACGGAAAGATGGAACGTTAGAGTGCCTGAAAAGAGAGATTCTTGACTGGCACATTCTTACTGAGTCAGAGATTTTGCCTTTTTATCTTTTGCTTCTAGGTAAGATGTTTGAGAAAAGTTTACTAGTTGGAAACAGAAGGTCCTTGAACTCACAGAGATCTGCTTGCCTCTGCCTCCCCAGTGCTGAGATTATAGGTGTGTGCCACCACTACCCAGCTATTAGTTTGAGTGTCTATTGCTGTGAAGGGACAATTATGTTCACGGCAACTCCTATAAAGGAAAACGTTTAAACATCTGGGACTGGCTTACAGTTTCAGAGGTTTAGTCTATTATCGTCTTAGTAGGATATGGCAGCATGCAGGTAGACATGGTGATGGAGAAGGAGCTGAGTCTACATCTTGATTCACAGGCAGCAGACAGAGAGACTGTACTGGGCTTAGTTTGAGCTTATGAGACCTCAAAGCCTGTCCCCACAGTGACACACTTTCTCCAATGCCACACCTCGTAATAGTGCCACTCCCTATGGATCAGACATTCAAACACCTGAAGTCTGTGCAGGTCATACCTATTTAAACCACAACAGATGTCAAACTTCTCTAAAATTAAAACCTAAAACTAGTACTTCAGGACATTATAAAGTATTATTGACAAATGAGGAAAACAAACCAACCAGTCAATTTACAGTGATATTGAATGTAGGTGACAGATGGTGAACATTACAATGTAAATTAAAACAACAAAACAAAACCCCCCTTATACCACAAGGATTACTCGCATTTCCACTTTTGCTCTTAGTTGTTCTTTGTTATAGGGGTCTTTGTATGTAGCTCAGACTGTCCTCAAACTCATAACCCTCTTACTTTTTTTTCCCCAAGGGCTAGGATTAATAGGCATGTACCACCATACCCGGTTTATCACATGCCTTTCTCTGCCTGCCTGCCTGCCTGCCTGCCTGCCTGCCTGCCTGCCTGCCTGCCTGCGTGCCTGTCTGTCTGTCTCTTCTGACAGGGTTTCTCTATGTAGCCGTGACTGTCCTGGAACTCAGTCTTTAGATCAGGCTGGCCTTGAACTCACAGAGATTGGCTTCTTCTGCCTCCCAAGTGCTGGGATTAAAAGTGTGCTCCACCACTGCCCAACTTCATTTGGATTTCTGACCTGTTAGGCCACTTCTAGGAAAATAATTTGAATGAACATGGGCTAACATTTTGTTTTTGCATTTTATATATATATGTGTGTGTGTATATATGTGTGTGTGTGTATACACTGGGCATGGTGATGTAAATGTTTAATCCCAGCATTTGAGAGGCCGAGGCAGGTGGATTTCTGTGAGTTCAGGGCCAGAATGGTTTGCAGAGCAAGTTCCAGGACAGCCAGGGCTGTTACATAGAGAAACATTGTCTTGAAAAAAAAAAAAACACAAAGGAAAGAAATAAACACACACACATACTTTATGTACATATGTACATCAAATAATCTGAATTAGGGGCTCGGAGGTAGATTACGTAAACATTTCTTAGGGCTGCAGATGAGAATTACTTAGAAAACCTTCAGAAAAATACTCATGAAGTCATATAATGAAATGTTTTATAGAAAGGAAATACTTTGTGAATTGTGGATGACTACCAAGATATACTAAATAATAAGAGCAAGATATAGCATAGTGCATGTGTAGTATGTGAACATGTAATTGTGCTTAAAGTGCTTAGAATGCTTCTAAAGGACATTCCACTTTTGGTTGCTTTCTGGGATTACAGCTATGTAGCATATGGAGCACAAGGATGTGAGATGATTTTTAAATTTTGTAATCTTTGGTACTTTTAAAAACTCCTGAGCCAAGCTTTAAAAACTCCTGAGCCAAGCTAGGCAGTGTCTTTAATCCCCCCACTTGGGAGAGGCAGACCTCTGAATTCAAGGCCAGCCTGGTCTACAAGAGCTAGTTCCAGGGCTGGAGAGATGGCTCAGAGGTTAAGAGCATTGCCTGTTCCTCCAAAGGTCCTGAGTTCAATTCCCAGCAACCACATGGTGGCTCACAACCATCTGTAAAGAGATCTGGTGCCCTCTTCTGGCCTGCAGACATACACACAGACAGAATATTGTATAGATAATAAATAAATAAAAATAAATAAATTAAAAAAAAAAAGAGCTAGTTCCAGGACAGGCTCCAAAACTACAGAGAAACTCTGTCTCGAAAAATAAAAACAAAACAAAAACAAACAAAAAACAAAAACAAGAAAGAAAGGAAGAAAGGAAGGAAGGATTTCTCTGTGTAACAGCTCTGGTTATCCTGGAACTTGCTCTATAGATCAAGCTGGCCTCTAACTCAGAACTCAGAGATCCTTCTTCCTTTGCTTCCTGAGTGTTGGGACTAAAGGTGTGTGCCACTATACCTGGCTACTTGGCTGCTTTTGTAGCGGACCCAGGTTTAGTTCCTGTGGTGGCTTATGACCCCAGTTCTAGGGGATTCGACACCACACTGAGACTTCCTGCTGCGTGTGCGCCACATACATACATTCAGCCTAAACACCCATACATTTGAAGGAAAGAAATTTAAAAAATGTGCAGAGAGCAGTATAACCAATTGTTGTCTGCATATTGTTGGTGTTTAAAAAGCAATATTTTATTTTTTCTTCTGTTTTAAAAACTTTAAAAAAAAAACATTTGTGTGTGCGTATGTGCATGAATATGTTCTGTGGTATGTTCGTGAAAGTAAGACAAAGTCTTTACCTTTCTACCGTGTGTCTTCCTGGTGATGGAACTCAGGTCACCATACTGTGCCACAGCTGCTCCTATCTGCTGAACTATCTTGCCAGTTCTTTAGTTTTTGAAGACACTGTTATAGATGGTGTGCCTTCCTTCCTGAGATGTAATTATTATCCCTGAGTTGCTGCTTTTTAAATTTAATATGCATTATAAACCATAAATATTTTGTTTTTAGTATATGCTAATATTCGATGAAATGTCAGCAGAGTTGTGTCTGTTCTGAAATATGAACCTGTAGCTTTCTGTAACTCCTGTACAGTTCCTTATTATATGAACACACTG
This sequence comes from Alexandromys fortis, assembly GCF_014885135.2. NCBI lineage: Eukaryota > Metazoa > Chordata > Mammalia > Rodentia > Cricetidae > Alexandromys > Alexandromys fortis. The sequence continues at coordinate 3,570,267 of NW_026068025.1, read as the reverse complement.
CAGGATATTACCTGGAATTGAGAGTTTCTTACTGTGGTGCTGCAGTAAATGCCCTTTGATGTCAGTGCATTTTTTTCAGAATATTCATTTAATTGCTAAAGAGTAACAAGGATGGCATTTTATTCACCAAGTGTTTTATTGGGACAATTCACTATCAATGAGAGAAGAAACATAGTTGTGCCTTTTTTTGGGAAAAGAAAACCTCTGAGTGTTTAAGAAGATGAATGTTAGCTGGGCCTGGTGGCGCATGCCTTTAATCCCAACACTTAGGGATGCAGAGGAAGGTGGATCCCTCCGAGTTTGAGGCTAGATTGGCCTATAGAGCAAGTTCCAGGACAGAAACCCTGTTTTGGAGGAAGGATGAGGATAAATATTAAAGAAAAAGCCTAAAACACGAAGTCTAATCTTTTTAGAATTTAGGAATGGAGAACATCTTTAAAAAGTTGGAACAAGCATTCCAGAACAAATAATTGCCACATAAAGATGGATGTGATTAATATTCTCTCTCTCTTAGACATGGGGGGGGGGGGAGGAAGGAAGAGAGGGAGAAAGGAAGGAGAGAGAGGAAGGTGAGAAAGTGCCCTTAATTTCTCCAGACAACTTGCCAAACGCACTTGCTTACTCTGCTCTCTCCTGGCCTCATCTCTGCTCTACCCTCACGCTTGTGTGATTCCATTTATGTAGACTGTGGCTGTTTTGTAAACTAGGGCCTGGGACATTCCAGCTTAGACTGACTTTATGGTAGCCCTTGCCCATTCTGTTCACCTGTTTATTATCTTATTTATAGCACTTTATTATAAATACTGTAGTTTCTACTCTCCAGTGATTGTTTCTTACTGTCTTGTATCCCCTCACAGTAAGGTAGTATGCCATGGTCATTCTGTGTCAGTATAGGTATACAGAGATGTGTAGAAAATAGGACATATTACCGTTAATTTTAAAACTTTTATGACATGAAATGTTAAATAGAAATATACATAAATCATACATAAAATTGTGAATATATTTAATGCTATTGAATCATTTACTTAAAAATAGTTAAAACAGTAACTTTTCTATTTAATATATTATAACATGGTTAGAAAACAAAATTAGCTCCCCTTATCCCTTGTCATTGTATCATCAGTTGATAGACATGACATTTGGGTTGTTGCCAAGTTTATAATTATATATAATAAAAATTTACTTAGCCGAATTAAGTAAAGGAGAACTTTTCATAAGAACAAGGAAAATCACATGCAACTCATGAACACTGACCCTGGATAGAAAAGGCAAAAGTCAAGCTGTTTCTGCACTGTCTCAGGGGCTGTAATGTCCTTTGTATATCCATCATAGTCTGTGTAGAGGAAAAGATGCATTGTTTGCCAAACTTTAATAACTTCTTTTAAGTAAATATATGAGAGCCGGGCGGTGGTGGCGCACGCCTTTAATCCCAGCACTCGGGAGGCAGAGGCAGGCGGATCTCTGTGAGTTTGAGACCAACCTGGT
>NW_026068025.1:3482714-3568740 GCF_014885135.2 Alexandromys fortis | reverse complement strand
AAAAAAAAAAAAAAAAAAAAAAAAAAAAAAAAAAAAGTAAATATATGAGAGAGCTTTGACTGGCCATTGTGGTTTTGTTTGTATATCTGTATTTCTCATTTATTAGAAGGACATTTCATGTTTTATTACTTATGAATTTTCTTTTACCATCCTGTGTAGGTTGTTTCCTAGAAACATGGTTGTTTGTTGGACTTGATCTCACAGCCGAGTGTGGACGTCTTTACTGATAATGTCAAGTTCAGGATACCCTCCCAACCAAGGAGCTTTCAGCACAGAGCAAAGTCGTTATCCTTCACATTCTGTCCAGTATACTTTTCCCAGCACCAGGCACCAGCAGGTAAGGCATATTAGCTGTCAAGATGCATATATAATTTATGGTTTCAACTTTCCTATGTAATATATTTATTGGCTAGTAATGGATGTGCTTGCTATTTTTATTATTATTTTCGAATGGCAAGAATCATGTAAGAATCATTCATAGCCAGGTGTGGTGGAATGTGCCTCTAATTCCAGCACTTGAGGATCAGAGGCTGGAGGATGGGAATTCAATGCCAGCCTTGCTTATATAGCACATTTGAAGCCAACCAGGGGCAAATGAAGCTTCATCTAAAAAATACACACACACACACACCATATATATGCATATTTTATATTTACATTTTTGTCTCCAAAAATTATATGTTACACACACACACACACACACACAACACACACACACACACACACTCATCTATCTATAAAGGAGCCAAAGTTTGAGAATTAATTATCTGTCTTTTCTTTGGGGGATTTATTTTTGTTTGTTTTCTTTTGTTTCTGTTTTGAGACAAGGTTTCTCTGTGTAGCAATGACTATCCTGGAACTCCCTCCTAAGACCAGACTGGCCTTGAACTCAGAGTCCCTGCTGCTTTTGCCTCCCAAGTGCTGGGATTAAAGGTATGTGCCACCACTGCCCACTTAATTACCTATCTTCTTACTGCAGTTTTCTGCTAGATTTCAAAGATTGAATGTCCCTCTTAATTTTCTTACATTTATTTATTTATTAATTATTTTGTATGTGCGCTTGCTCTGGCATACATGTGCAGATCAGAGGACTGGAGTCAGTTATCTCTTGCTACCATGTTTGTTCCAGGGATTGATCTCAGTTTGTCAGGCTTGGCTATATAGTGCCTTCATCTGGTGAACCATGTTACTAGCCCTATCTCTGATTTTGAATTAAGAATTATTCACAGGAAAGAGTAAGTTGTCCTCAGTTTCTAGGATAACAACCTATTTACATTCCATGTTCTGGTTGAGTTTTAAACTGGCTAGATAATTTGACCTCTGCTTAGTTTTAGCATAAACACCTTTACTTTAAGGATATGTGATAAAGTTTCTATGAGTAACTTAACCTTTTCAAAAATGAAATATGAGGTAGAACTCCCAGCTTATTGGACAAAAGCTAGTAATGTAAAAAATTTAAAGAAAAATACAGAAAGAATGTTGGGTTTGGTGGCATCTGCCTGCTTTAGAACTCAGCAAGTGGAAGCAGGTGTATTTCAGGTTCAAGGATAGGATGGACTACATAGACAGTCTCTATCACAAAAGTAAACAAAAGAAAGCAAGAAATGTTTCTTAGGATTTCTATTGCTAAGATAAAACACTATGACCATAAGCAACATGAAGAAGAAAGAGTTTATTTCTTCTTAACAACTGTCAGGTCATACTTGATCAGTGAGGGAAGTGAGGACAGAGACCGGAGGCAGAACTAAAGCAGAAGCCTGGAGAAATGCTGCTGTTTATGGACTTGATCTTGATGGTGTGCGTAGCTTGCTCTCTTATGCACCCCAGGACTGCCTGCCACAGTACTGAGCCCTTCCTCATCAATTTTCAGTTAAGACAATGCTCCATAGGGCCATTTTCTCAATTGAGGTTCCTTCTTCCCAATGATTTTAGATTGTGTCAAGTTGACATAAAACTAGACAGCACAAATGAAGTGCTCACCTTAGTGAATAAGAAAGCAAATTTATCAATCAGATACAGTTGAGTATTTCTGAGGACTCCTTTGAAATATGGTTCTGATTTGGAATGAGCATGGATATTAATGTTTTTGCAGAAAAACATTAATGTACTTGCATGTTTTTGTTGATGCTCTTGTTTGTCTGAAGTTGCTTTCTGTTCCTAGGTTGACAATGTTTATCATGATTGGGTGTTTTATTTTTTCTTACCCCAATGCTATCCATGTGATTGTTGATTTCCTGGATTATTGTGTTGCTTTTGTTTGTTTATATTAATGCACGTGTCTCTGTGTGCTTGTGGAGAGGTCAGGACGACTTGAAGTCATAGGTTGCCCTAATTGTTCTTTGATCGGAGACAGTTTTGACTCAGCCTTTGACTTTTCACTCTCTGCAAAGACTTAAGGGAACCAAATTTCGTGTTTAAGAAATCTTTTTGTATGTAACTCCCTCCTCTCTAGAGGTCTTTAGAAATTCTGATTCCTTCAAACCTGTAATACTGTGTCTTTAATAGCCATGATTGTGGAGCCCTGTTTGAATACTCAGGGCTGTATGTAGACGTTCAAATTGATTTTGGGCAGAAAGCTTACAAACAATTTTCTCTCAGAGGTTACTTACCTCTTGTACAGTCCACTATCTGAAAATAGTTTCTATGAATTTACCCCCACAACCACCATCTGTCTGTCTGTCTAATCTACCTGAGACAGGATCTAACTGTATAGCCTTGTATTTCTTATGTAGTCCAAGTTGAGTGCTGGGATTCCAGACATATGCTCTTGTACCCAGCTAGATTCTACCATATGATTTTTTCTAAAGTCTTTCACACAACCCCCATGAGACAGTTTAGACAGTGTTACATGCTCAGAGCTGGAAGCTGCTGTGCTCTGTTGTGTTGTCCTTTTTTCTCCCAGTCATTTTTGAATAATTCAAAATCTTAAAACCTTTCAGAGAGCATCAGTGACTGACATGTTTTTGAGTTTTTTTTTTTTTAATTTTTATTTCGAGACAGGGTTTCCCTGTGTAACAGTTCTAGCTCTTGTAGACTAGGCTGGCCTTGAACTCACTGGGATTCACCAGCCTCTGCCTTCCAAGTGCTGGGATTAAAGGCATGCGCCACCACGGCCTGGCCATTTTCAGAGTTCTTGAGTTCGGAAAACGTCATTGTTCTTGAGTGAGTGATCTTGCTCTGAACTTGTAGAGTTAAAACTCTCCTTGGAACCTGCTCTGTTTGCTTTTGTTTATTTCTGCTAATAAGTCAGTGCTTTTCTTATGACCCTTGTTTGTAGGAAGCCTGTGTTTAGTTTTGGAACTTGTAGTAATCATTATCCTTGGTTTCCTACACTAAAATAATTAAATTTGAATTATTTATTTATATATGTGTATATGTGTGCTCATGAGTGCACAGTATGTATGTGGAGGTCAGAAAATTTGGAGTTTGTTTGCTCCTTCCACCATATGGCTTCCAGGGATTGAACACAGGTTTTCAGGTCTGGTGGCAGGTACTTCTACCTGCTGAACCATCTTTCAGCCTCTAGACATTTTAATGTATTGTCTGTGTACCAATTTTTAAAATATCTTATGATTTTCTTCTTGGTTCTTTTAAGTCTAAGGATTGTTATTTCTAACTTCAGAGAAATGATGTGTTATTTCTTAGGATATTGCCCATTACCTGTCATGGTGGGTATTTTTTTCATATCTGTGTTCTGATGCTCTGAAAGTGATTAAAGACCTCTGGTGGTATTCTTTTTTGGTCAGGTTCTCTGTGCTCTGTAAATGGAGACGGCGCTTCTGTTTCCTAGCCTCCCAGGCCCAAATAATCACACAGAAACCATATTAATTACCACACTGTTTGGCCAATGGCTTAGGTGTATTCCCTAGCTAGCTTTTTTTTTTTTTTTTTTTTTTTTTTTTGGTTTTTCGAGACAGGGTTTCTCTGTGGTTTTGGAGCCTGTCCTGGAACTAGCTCTTGTAGACCAGGTTGGTCTCAAACTCACAGAGATCCGCCTGCCTCTGCCTCCCGAGTGCTGGGATTAAAGGCGTGCGCCACCACCGCCCGGCTAGCTCTTACATATTTATTAACTCATTCTATTAATCCATGTATCACCACAAAGCTGTGGCTTACTGGTAAGGTTCTGGCATCTTTTTCCTTTGGCAACTACATGGCATCTGCCTGACCCTGCCTTCTTTCTCCCTACATTCAGTTTAGTTTTTCTGGCTAGTTATATTCTGTTCTGCCATAGGCCAAAGCAGCTTCATTAACCAATGGTAATAAAACATATTCATAACATACAGAGGGGAATTACACATCAGTGCTCTTAACTACCAATCCGTCTTTCCAGCCTGATATGTTTATTTTAAAATGAAGGTTTTATTGCCCCCCCAGCTGTCTCTAAAACAAGAAAAGTAGACAAAGAAGCAAACAACAATAAAACAACAATAAAAATACTCCCTAACCCCCCCACTAAGTTAATGGTTCTCAACCCGTTTGTCACAAACCCCACAGGGGTCACATATCGGGATATCCTGCTTATCAGATATTTACCTTATGGTTCACAGCAGTAGGAAAATTACAGTTATGAAGTAGCAATGAAATAATTTTTTGGTTGGGGGGTCACCACAACATGAGGAACAAAGTGTATTAAAGGGTCATAGCGTTAGGAAGTTTGAGAACCACTGCATTAGATCAGCACCTTTTGGTGTCTGTGGGCACCAGGCACACACATGATACAAAAATACATGTAGACAATATCCATACACACACAACATACACAACACACACACACACAACCCAAACTCTTCTTTGGTTGTTATGGAAGAAACTAGGACTCTTAACTAGTAAATTGATTTTTCTGGATTTCAGCTTCATTTGTAAATAAACATGGATCTAAAGAGACAGCCTCGGGGGCTGGAGAGGTGGCTCAGAGGTTAAGAGCATTGCCTGCTCTTCCAAAGGTCCTGAGTTCAATTCCCAGCAACCACATGGTGGCTCACAACCATCTGTAATGGGGTCTGGTGCCCTCTTCTGGCCTGCAGGCATACACACAGACAGAATATTGTATACATAATAAATAAATAAATATTTTAAAAAAAAAGAGACAGCCTCTGTTTTTGCAAGCTAATTTGTTTTGAATTTACTACTGGAATGCCTTCTTTCTTTTTCTTCTTTTTTATTTTGAGATAAGGTTAAAGCCTAGGTCTAGCCTTTGCTGGCTTGGGGTTCCCATGCAAGCCAGACTGTTTCTGAACTCAGAGATCTGTCTGCTTCTGACTCTTAATTGTTGGGATTAAAGGCATGTGGTATCACACCGACCTTTTTGGTTTGGTTTGGTTTTGAGAGAGACCCTAGGCTGGCCTGGGTCTCAGTATGTATCTTAGGCTAGCCTCAATTTGACTTGACTTCGTCTCCTGAGTACTGGGATTACACATGCTCACTCTGAGACTAGGCACATGAATTTGAGTCTTATCTATGTGAGTATTATAGGTTGGGACTTATCATATTATTAGAGAGATAGTTAAATAGACATTGAAATTTTATTTTGAATTACTTATTTTTAACAATAATAATTAAATGTTGAGCCACTAGGATGGTCAGATCTGACAACTTGAGTTCAGTATCCAGAACCCACATGGTGGAAAGGGAGAACTGACTGTCACAGATTGTCCTCTGACCTTCACATGTAAGCCGTGGCATGTGCACAATCTGCTCCCATTTCCACAAGAAATACATGTAAAAAATTTTAAATAAGGGATTGGAAAGATGGCTCAGTGGTTAAGAGTGCTTGCTCTTCTTTCACAGGATTGGAATTAGTGTCAAGCACCCACATCTATAATTCCAGCTTTAGAGTTTCCAGCACCTTCTTCTGGGCTCTGAGAGTATCCACCTGCATGTGTATGTACACACACACACACACACACACACACACACACACACACACACACACACACACCAGGCACTGGCCTGGTGATCGTGACACACGCCTTTAATCCCAGCGCTCAGGAGGCAGAGGTAGGTGAATCTCTGTGAGTTCAAGGGCAGCCTGGTCTACAAAAACTAGTTCCAGTACAGCTAGGACTGTTGGTACACAGAGAAACCCTGTCTAAAAAAAAAAAAACCCAAACAAACAAACAAACAAAACAAAAACAGGCACATATACATAAAGGAAAACAAATCTTACTAGAAATGTTTAAAATGTTTGTGAAAAATCGACTCATTAAAGTATTAAAATTGTCATTGCTGTTTGTTTTCATACTGGTTCTTAATTACTTTGCTTAACTTCATGGTGCTATTCTTATTTATAGTTAATAGTTAACTTACAATTATTTTAATACCAGGAGTTTGCCGTCCCTGACTATCGCTCTTCTCATATTGAAGTTAGTCAGGCATCACAGCTTTTGCAGCAACAGCAGCAGCAGCTTCGAAGACGACCTTCCTTGCTTTCAGAATTTCACCCAGGTTCTGACAGGTAATGGGTTTTCTCTTATGTTTCTACTTAGGATTAATTAAATTACATAATTTATTATTTTTAATTTTTTTCTGACACCTGCAACTGGTCTTTTATACAGTTTGTGTTTTGAATTCTTGTATTGGTTTTCTTTGAACTCTAGAGCCTCCTTTGTAGTCTCCCTTGTGCTGGTGGATTATAACACCTGGCTCACATCTCTGTTTTGTTTGTTTGTTTGTTTTGTTGTTCCATTATCTGATCACATTTTTAAGGAAACTTTACTTGCTTTACTTCATTTATGTATATGGGAGTATGACGTGTATAATGGTTCATGTTTTTAAGTCAGAAGACAACTTGGTGGCAGAGGTCAGCTTTCTACTTTTACTTTATGAATCTTGGAAATCAAACTAAGGTTTTCAGACTTGGGGCACTCACCTTTATCTGCTGAGCCATATCTCTAGCCTCATTTTTTGTTTATTTTGAGACAGGATCTCATTTGTAGTCTTGGCCGTCTTGGAACTTGCTACATAGGTCAGGCTGGTATCAGTCTCCCAGAGATCTGCCTGCCTCTACCTCCTGAGGGCCACTATGCCAAGCCCATTAGTAAAGTTTATCCTTTCAGGGTTACACACACACACACACACACACACACACACACGCACGCACGCACGCACGCACGCGCGCGCGCGCGCGCGAGCTGTATTACTGTTTTCTGGTTACTTCCTCCCCCCCCATTTCTCTCCCATTTCTTCTGGCCCCTTCTTCCTGCAAATTACTTTCACCTACTTACTAGTTGGCTTTTGTTTTGTGTTTCATAATTTTACTAGTGCCATCTATGTGACTAACTTTCAGACATGTGGGTTCCTGAGTAGGTATGCAACTAGATACTATGCCTCTCCCAGAATCTGTTGGTTGCTTTTAGATCAGTAGTGTGTCATAGGCTACCATGAGTCCTTTCCCCTTCTATATCTGACTGTTAGGAGGACCGGTCTTCTGTGGACCCAGTGCCAGCATACAGTGTTGCTGTGAGTTTGTGGTTGCCATGACTTTGTCATACTTGGAAGGTGGTGTTTTGTAGTCCATTCCCATCCTCTGGCTCTTGCATTATTTCCATCTTCTCTTCGACAGTGTTCTCCAGACCTTAGGGGGGTGATGTAAATGTCTTTATTCTCACATTTAGTGCAGCCATGGGTCTTCCTGTTTGCCTTTCTTTGCTGTAAGAAGAGGACCCTCTGTTTAAGCCTTTGTCTGTGGCTAATAAACAGCTATTTAGGAGATGTCTTTTTTTTTTTTTTTTTGAGACAGGGTTTCTCTGTGGCTTTGGAGCCTGTCCTGGAACTAGCTCTGTAGACCAGGCTGGTCTCGAACTCACAGAGATCCGCCTGCTTCTGCCTCCCGAGTGCTGGGATTAAAGGCGCGCGCCACCATCGCCCGGCTAGGAGATGTCTTGATTCTAAGTCAGTTCAGGTAAATGGCCACTTTAGGTTCTCCTAAACCAGACATACAGTATTGTGAAATTCCTTTTGTAGAGCAATTCCCAGATCCATTTAGGGAGCTGTTGGTCTTGGGGCCAGAGTTCAGGGTTTGGGGATGGAGGGTTGAGGGGAGCTGGGAGATTAAAGAAGATGTACAGAGTGGCTGACAAATGATACATAGTTTATTATAAGCAAGAACATGCACTCTTGGTCCCAAGGACTGTAATTTTATAGAGAATCACACAAGTGGCTTCTTTCCAGTACTGGTTACATAATGAGTTGTATAACAGTCACCTTTATTGTTTACTCATAATTGTTTGAACATACTGTAGAAGTAGCCAATTAAACTAAGTCATTCTGATGTCCACACCAGTGCCATGTTACCTAAACTCCTTTCTGGCTCTTATAGCCTCTTTTCCCTTAGTTGTTATCCCTGCAATACCACTGCTACCATCTCACTAATTAACACTTCTTGCCTAACAGGTTGATATAGTTTGTAGACTCTCAATGTCTGTACCCTACAGTTCACCTGCATTGCATCATCTGGCACCATGAGATCAGCCAACAGAGACGAATCTTCCAGGCCAGTTTCAACTTGATTTCTCTATACCTTGTATCCAAGGTTTATTATTTCTACAGCAGTAGGGTCATATCAGCTAGTTTTGGTGGGTAGCCAAGAGAAATGGCAATTGTTTTTGTGGCCTCCGGAGCCTCTGACCATCTCCTACAAAGGCATCCCACATTTGGCACTGGAGTTTTTGTTCATTGCTACTTGGACCTGCATTGTTTAGTCAGTTGTCATCTCCTCCTCCTCCTCCTCCTCCTCCTCCTCCTCCTCCTCCTCCTCCTCCTCCTCCTCCTCCTTCTTTTTTGAGACAGGGTTTCTCTGTGTAACAGTCCTGGGTGTCCTAGAACTTGCTTTGTAGACTAGGCTGGCCTCAGACTCACTGAGATGGCCTGCTTCTGTCTCCCCAGAGCTGGGGTTAAAGGTGTGCCCTACTACTGTCCAGCTGCCTTGTCTAGTCTTAAGGCTACCTTTAGACTTTTCCTTTATTTCCTTTTTTGATTGATAATTGGTTAACTTGTGTTTTTCTCATGCCCTCTTTATTTTATTTGACCTTTTCCCTTCATCCTCAACCCCTTGCCTCCTTCATCTCCATTCCTCTCTTTGTTGATACTTTTTCACTTTCAGTATCCTCCCTCCCCCATGTACCCTATATAGTACAGTCTTGCTTGTCTCCCAGTGACTTCCACACCATTGTTCCCATTCTGGTTTCTTAGGTACTCCAGATAAACACACAAAAGACTCAGGGCCAGGATCTATATATAAGAAAACATGTGATTTTCATCTTTCTAAGCCTTGGTTACATCACTCAGTATGATTTCCAGTTTTATCCATTTCCTGTAATTTTCTTTCAAATCAATCTACCTACCTACCTACCTACCTACCTACCTACATACCTATCTATCTATCTATCTAATCTATCTAATCTATCTATTTGAGACAGGGTTTCTCTGTAGCTTTGAAGCCTGTCCTGGAACTAGCTCTTGTAGACTAGGCTGCCCTCGAACTCAAGAGATCAGCTTGCCTTTGCCTCTTGAGTGCTGGGATTAAAGGCGTGCACCATCACTGCCTGGCTTTCCTGCAAGTTTTATACTTTCATTTTTCTCCATAGTCGCTTACACTTTCATTGTCCACTGATCAAACAATAGACATTTGGACTGGCTGTGTTTTCTAACTATTGTGATAGAATTTCAGTGAACATGGATTTGGAAGTGTCTCTGTTTTAGGGTATAGATTCCCTAGGGCTTATGCCCAGGAGTGGCTAGTTCATGTGTTAGGCCCATATCTACTTTGTTGAGGAATCTCCAGACTGATTTCCAAAGTGGCTGTACCCACTAGAGTATAGAGTGCTTAAAAATTTTATTTGTGTGTGTGTGTATATTCAGTAAATGTGTAAATATATTTAATAAACATATAAATAAATATGAAATTATATATGTTTTTATGATAATAAATCCATTTTATTAATAGGCTTGAGGGCTAAGGAGGTCAGTAGAATCTAATGTCCTCACTAGACTAGATCTTCCTGGTCGTTTTTATCCCTAAACATTTCATTTTCACTCTTAATGTTGTTGATTTAAAAGTAAATTTTATTAGGGTGCTTGATATCTCTCAGTGGTATAGCACTTGACAGACAAGCTTAAGGCCTTCAGTTCCATCTCCAGCACAGGGGAAAAAATCATTGTGTATATTTATGTAAAGGGTGTTACAGAAGAATATGTATGTAGATAATGCAAAGGACCCTGCACGAGAACAAATTAACATAACCACTGTTCCCTCTTGTTGTGGCAAGAAGCTATTCTTGTACCATTTAGCAAGAATCCCAAATGCAGGAACTGGAGAGGTAGTTCAGAGGTTAAGAACACTTGTTGCTCTTGCAGAGAACCCTGGTTAATTTCCTAGCACCCACCCATAACTCCAGTTCCAGGGATCCCAGTCTCTTCTTGCGACCGTCTTGAGTACCAGGTATACAGAGGTGCACATGCAGGCAAAACACTCATGCATATTAAGTGAAATAAATTTTTTTTCTGTTGGTATTTTCAAGACAAGAGTCTCACTATGTAACTCTGGCTGTCTTGGAACTCACTACGTAGTCCAGGTTGGCATTGAATTCACAGAATTCTTCCCGCCTGCTGCCCCCAAGTGCTGGGATTAAAGGTATACTCCACTACCACCCAGTAAATAAATCTTTTAAAAAATACTGTATTGAAAAAACTAATTCCAAATACAGTATAGTTCGTTGTGTGATGTTTTAGCTCTTGGCTTTTCTGAGGAGCCCACCACCCAGCTCCCAAATAAATCACACATGGAGGTTATGAATGCCCAGGCTTAGTTTAGATTGTTTTTTGCCAACTTTTCTTAAATTATCCTGACTACCTTTTGCCTTCATGCCTTCTCCTTTTCTTACTTCTGTATCTCTTTCACTCTTACTCCGTGGCTAGCTGACGTCCTCCTCTCCTTTTTTCTCGCTGCTCCTTTTTTTCTTGTTGTTTCTTCTGTTTACACTCTCTGCCTGCCAGCCCTATCTGTCCTTGCTCCTGCCTCACTATTGGCCATTCATCTCTTTATTAGACCATCAGGTGTTTTAAACAGGCAAAGAATCACATCTTCACTGAGTTAAACAAATGTCACATAACTTAAAATAATATTCCCCAACAACAGTTTATCACCTTCATTCCTAGTTTTGTGCATTAGCTATTTGGACTTGCCCATCCATTATATCTGCTGTTTTGTAAGTTCTGATTGTGTCTACTTCTCCCTCCCTCTGTTTTGTTTTGTTTTGTTTTGTTTTTTTGAGACAGGGTTCCCATTTGTAGCCTTGTCTTGGAATTCACTCTGCAGACCAGGTTGGCGTTGAATTTACAGAAATCCTGCCTCTGCCTAAGTGTGGGGATTAAAGGCGTGTGCCACTACGCTTTTTTTTTTTTTTTATATTTTGTTTTGGGTGTTTTGCCTTCACAAGTGTCTGTGTACCACATGTTTGTAGTGCCTACAGAGTCCAGAAGAGGGCTTTGGATCTTGTAGGGCTGTAGTTACAGACAATTGTTAATTGAGATGTGGGTGTTAAGAATCAAACTTGGATTTTCTAGAAGAACAGCCACAGAGTCCTCTCTCCAGCCCAGTAACAGAAATCTTAATGGGTGGCTAGTGGGAAGTGGTATCGCAAAGTCATTTTGATTCAATTTTTTTCTACTAATTAATAATATTGGATGCTATTTCACATATCTCTTGGCAGTTTTGTTTTTTTTTTATTGTTTGGAAAAATATCTAGCTACACTTGTGTTTCTTTTGAGATTGTGGTTTGTGTGTAGTCATGTGAAAGTAGTGTATGGAGGTTAGAGGTAGATGTCAGGTGTCTCATGTATTTGCTTCCACCTCCCTGTCCCCAGGCATATCGATGTAGGTTTTTGAGTGAGGTAACAGGGTCCTAGTTGCCAAAGCATAGAACTTGTTTGTTTTCTGGACAAATGTACATGAATACTATATTCCTTTGGCCCAGATAGCTTTGTGGAGCTGGGTATTGGTACTCACATCTGGAGTTCCTTCTCCTTCATGGCAGATTTCTGGATTTCTTTGAGTGCATAAGGGGCAAACTTTTTGAAGCCACTTGAACCACAAGAACCACTTGAAGTCATGTGATTCTGATTATTGATGGGGCATTCTCAGGTCAGGAATTTGATGGCAGAATGGCCCTTCTTTCTACCCTTCTTTGCTTTAGTCATTCTGCTGGTACCGAGTTGAAACTCTATCTACTTTAGTTTTTGAGATGGATTCTCTCACTGAAACTGGAAGTCCAGCAACCTACCCATTTCCTAGTTTTGTAAATGGGTTCTAGGGATCTTAACTCAGGTCCTCAGGCTTGTACAGCAGGTATAATTCGATGAGCCATTTTCTTAGTGATTAAGTTTTCTTTTGGGTTATTTGAATTCTTAATGAATTTTGGATATCTAGTTTACTGTTTTACTTTATTTGATTTGTTCAGCAGAAACTTTTAAAAACAATTTTTAAAATTGATTCTTGGAAATTTCACATCATGTTCCCCAATCTTGTTCATTTTCCAGTCTCTCTATATCTTCCCCTCATTTGCATAGTGTCTTCCCCCAAAGAAAAATTTAAAGAATCTGTTAATTTAAAACAAACCAAAAAAACCAACTTCGATCCTCCATTTTTCTCACCACTCCAACACCCCTGCATTTGTCTTAGTGGCATTGGGAACTGTGGTGTATTATACAAATGTTCATTGTAATGAGTTGTTGGTTTAAGACCTGGCTTCTGGTACATCATTAACATTGAACCCTTACTGAAAATCCTCCCGGATATCCCACAATTGCCCTGAGACTAGGACATCCCTGTCCATGGTTTTACAGGACCAGTCCCTTGTACTCCAGCAGGTCATAGATGGGGTAAGTGCTGGGGTGGGTCACTCAAAGCCCTGGATGTTGGTCTGGCTGGGTGGTAGCTGATTTGGTCAGTCCGGGCTGCTGGGGCCTCCCCACTCAGGCGAGAGATAGAGCCAGCTCTTCTATGCCCAGGATGTCAGGTGGGCTCTCCCATGCCTGTGATTAGGGGTGGCATCAGCACCAGCTCCTTTGCTGCAGTGGCCAGTGAGGGGCAAGGCCAGCTCTCCCAGGGCCAGCATAGGGGCATGCTGGCTCAGCACAGCCCTCAAATTCAACACACATGGTTCTTTTGGTCCCCTGTGGTACTTGTGACATAGAGATCAACACAGACCCTAGCTGCAACAGGACTGTGGTCCCTGACGTGACCCTTATTAGCAGCTCAGGCCTAGAGATCAGCATGGCCCCGGTGGCAGGCTATCCAGATAAGTATGGTCCCCACGGCAACATGGCCCTTTCACACCAACATGGTCTCAGGTGGCTGATCCTATCCCAGGCATCTGCAAGACCTTTGGTAACAGGAACCATGGGCATTAGTTCAGACTCTGGCTGCTGTAGGATCATGGACCCAGACAGGGCTCTCAGCAGCAGCCCGGACCTGGATGACAACTGTGATCTAGGGTGGCAGCTCAGGCCATACAGGTCGGCATGGTCCTGGCACACCAACATGGCTACTGGTGACAGCCAGACCCCAGGCATCTGTGTGGCCTTTATTGACAACACAGGTCATGGACATCAATGGACATCAATACAGACCCTGGCTGTGGTAGGAATGTGAACCCAGACAAGGTTCTTGGCAGCAGCCTGGCCCCAGATGTCATCATGGCCCCGGGTGGCAGTGTAGGCTACTCCTATTGGCAATGGCCCTGGCAGCAGCATAGCCTTTGGACATTGATATGGCCTCAGGTGGTGGCCCAGATTCTGGGGCATCTGTGTGGCCTTTTGTGGGAAAATGGGCCATGAATATTAACACAGACTCTGGCTAGGGTAGGATCACTGAACCAGACATGACCCTCAGCTACAGTTTGGACCCATGGCACAGGCTGGAAGAACAGACCAGTCAGAAATGCCTGGCCCCTGTGGCGGCATAGCCCTGGGTTACCCATGTGGCCATTGGCATAGGTGGCAGCCCAGACCCTGGGGCATCTGTGTGGCCTATGGTGGGAATGTGGGCTGTGCATAGCAACACAGACTATGGCTAGGGTAGGACCACAAAGACAGATATGATATGGCCCTTGACACAGACCAGGCTTAGACATCACTATGGTCCTAGGTTACCACACACATTAGCCTGTTCCTCACCGCCTTTGCTTCTTCAGTTCTACCTCTTTCTAAAGCACATGAAGCAGTCCACTTTTCTTTCTCTCCCGTGTGTTTGTTCATCATAGTGGTGTCTACCCTCCCAGTGTCACAAGGCACCAGGTGGGTCTGAGCCTTTGGGTATATTCCGCCAGTCCGGAGACTTGAGGATCAAGGTGACCCTGTGGCTGTCTTTCACTTGCCTGGGCTTTGAAGACCCAGGTGGGCCTCCAGCAGAAACATCTGAGTTTGATATGAATCTAATTTATTTATTTTTGCATTTGTGGCCTATGATTTTGTTATGTTAGAAAAAAGATCCTTGCCAAGGCCAAAGTCTGTCTTAGAGTCTTCCCACTGTGTTCTCTGGGATGTCATAGTGTTCAGCCTTGTTTAATTTTCTTTTATCTTTAGTTCATTCTTCTATATTGTGTGTAGAAATTCAGGTTTTTCAGCATGATATACCAAAGAAACTATTTTTTCCCTGTTATGACCTCTTGTTATACTTATGAAAAATTAGATCCCCACGTGTTTTTGGCCTTTCCCTTTCCTTCTGGTAATCTGTTAGTAAATTTTTCAGCCAATACCATGTTATTGTTTCTCTTTTTAAATTTAATATACATGGGTGTTTTGTCTTGATGTTTGAGCAACATGTGTGCAGTGCCTATGGAGGCCAGAAGAGGACTTTGGATCTTCTGGAACTGGAGTTGTAAACCGCCATGTGAGTGCTGGGAATTGAACCTAGGTCCTCTGAAAGATCAGCCAATGCTCTTAACCACCAAACCATCTCTTTAGACCTTCAATTGTTTGTTTTGATTATTATATCCTTGGAATATAATTTTAAAGCATTGAATGTATATAGTGCTTTAGGTCAGTGGTTATCAGCCTGTGGGTTATGACCCCTTTGGTAAACCTCTATCTCCAAAATTATTTGCAGTATGATTCCTAATAGTAGCAAAATTATAGTTATGAAGTGACAACCAGAATATTTTTATGATTAGGGGTCATTACAACATAAGGAACTGTGTTAAAGGGTCACAGCAATAGGAAGGTTAAGAACCACTGCTTTAGGTAAGATGGACATTTAAAAAATACTCTACTGATTATCCAGTGAAATGGCTATTGGTGTTTGCTTGCCTAGCCAGATGACCTGAATTTCTGTTATGCCACCTGGTGTCTCTGCAGCTGCATGAAGGAAGGCCATTTATAATGTACCAATTTGTACAGTAATAGGTTCTCTAGGCGTGCTTTACATGTCTGTCATAGTGGACCAGGATTCTCAATAAAGGTTGTTAGAATGACAGAGTTTCCCCCTTCTTGCTCCTGCATAGTGTGGAAAGTAAGAAAACCATGCCCATTACAACTTCTAGCCCAGAGCAAACAAGCAAGCACATTGCCTTCAACAAGACAATGGCAGGGAAAACGTTCTTGGACAGTTTTGCACTGAAGAGAAGGTCTGAAGTAGGCTTCCACAGTGCCTTTGAGCAAGAGAAAGCAGAGGGACACAATACTGGATAAATTATTAAAGTTCAAGGATAAGGAAAAGACTAGGAGGAATCCAGGTTCTTTTCAGGGTGGAACTGTGTCTGGTTCTAAATTTGAATAGTGCTCAGTTAGTGGCAAGAGATAATAAAGCAACAGCTTAAATTCTGAGAAAAAGAAATTAAGATCCAAGAATATTATACCAGACAAAATTAAGCCTTAAAGCAACAGGCAGGTATTTTTAGACATGAAAACACTGAGCATCCAAAACTTATTATAGAATTTGTAGGCGATGAAATCCAACTAAACAAAGAATGAAAGCTGTGGTAAAGGACTGATAGTTTTAAGCCTGTGTAAATTTTAAAAATCCACATTATGCAATGTTAAATATTAAATTAAAATTTAAATGGTGGATCTCTAACACATGGAAATATTAAATGTTGATAGAATAAAAAAAAGCACAGATTACAAATACCTACAAGTAAGGTATCTTTAAAATCTTGTCTTTGAAAAGTGGGCACACAGTGATTTTTTTTCTCTAAAATAGAATTTTAAGGTAACTCTTTAAACATCACTTTAGTGTTTTTCATAATTCTTTACCTTGCCTTCTAGTTTATTTTTGAATATTTTTTTATTTTTAAAATTTATTTATTATTATGATCATCTTCAGTTCTATCTTCTGTTCTCCTTTATTGGGTGTGCTTCACCTGGTTTTGATAAATCTCACAGGCAAGAGTTGTTAGAAGTAAAATGTATTTGAATGTTACACACACACTTTTTCTCTCTCTCTCTACCTGAATGGTGATATTAAAGGTGTGTTCCACTCTGTCTGGCATCTTTGGTAGGTCTAGTACTTTTTGTGTGCTAGGTAAGCATTCTATCAACTAAATGTATCCACAATGGCAAGTTACACTTTTGTAGGACTGTAGACTGAATGAGGGTTCCTAGATTAATGGGCAGTTAAGTGGCTTACACACAGCTTGTCATACTGCTATGGAAAGTTACAGTTGTTTATAGAAAGGTAAAAAATTGAAATTACATTGAAAATTATATTGGCCTTGGAATAGCTCGTATTCTGTGTGTTGTATTGATTGCTGTGGCCTTTAGCCTCACAACAAAGGCTGAATTTAATTTTTAATTCTTTGAAAATTTCATACACGTGTGCAATAGATCTTGATCATATCCACTCCCCCTTCAGGCCCCCTCAACACATTTCTCTCCCAATTTTATCTTTCTCACCTCCTCTTCTTCCTCCTCCTCTTTTTTCCTTTTTCTTTTTTCTTTTTCTTTTGTAACCCACTAAGTCCTGTAAGTGTTGCCCATCTGCAGACCAATGCATCTATGAGGGTGTGAGCATCCTTCTTCAAGAAAAGTGACTAACTCCTGTCAGCAACCACTAACTGCCACTCGCTCTTCAACTGTGTTGGGTCATGAGGAGCTTTTCCCCTTTCCATGTTGGGATTTTTAACTGGCTGGATCTTTTGTGTGTTACTATGGCTGCTTTGAGTTCCTGAGTATGACAGCTGTGTCCTGTTTGGATGTCAGCATTTCACAACACTCCTCCTTACATCCTCCTTATTCCTTCCTGACTCTTACATTCTTAAAAGAAATGTAATTATTATTGTTATTATTTTTATCATATTGGTGTTTTTCTTGCAAGTATGTGTGTGTACCACATGTTTGCCTGGTACTCAGTAGACTAGAAGAGGGTTTTGGATCCTTTAGAACTAAAGTTATAGACAGTTGTGAGCTACCATGTGGGTGTTTGGAATTGAACCTGGGGCCACTGGAAGAGTAGCCAGTAGGTGTTTTAACCACTGAGCCTTCTCTCTAGCCCAAGCTCTTACATACTTTCTACCTCCTCTGCTATGATGTTCCCTGAATCTTGGAGGGTGTGTGTGTGTAACGTATATGTCAAGTCTATAACTGAACACTCACAGTTACCTCTTGTCAGCACTTTGAACAGACATAAACACTAATCTGTACAATAAGAAGCTTTTTTGACCAAAGTTAAGAGTAGCTCAAATCCCTTGGTACCAAGAGCTTGGCCAGCTGCTTATCTTTGGTAAATTACTTCTATCTGCTTAGTAGAGGGTGCTTGTCTTGGTTACTTTAGCTTTGGATCATGGTCTTATTCTTTTGTCTTTGTTATTTTGATTTTAAAACACTTAAATAAAAAAAGATTTGTGGGGTGGGGATTGAGGTGGCTCAGTGGTTGAGAGCACTTGCTGCTTTTGCAGAGGGCCCAAGTTTGTCCACATAATGGCTCACAACCATTAGTAACTCCAGTTCTGGGAATTGACATTCTCTTCTGAATTATTCAGGCACCAGGCATCATGTGATGCACTTATGTATGTGCAGATAAACGATCATCCACATAAAATAATTTTTTTGTTTTGTTTTTTGAGACAGGATTTTTTTGCTTTTGTAGCCCTGGCTGTCCTGGAACTCACTTTATAGACTAGACCAGCCTTGAATTTAGAGATCTGCCTGCCTCAGCCTCCCTAGTTCTGGGATTAAAAGGTGTGAACCACCACCACTGCCTAGCTAAAATAAAAGCCTTAAAAAAATCTGTGTATACTCATGTGCGTGCATGAGTGTGGGCAAGTGGCCAGCTTTACGTAGGGTCTGGTGATCTAAACTCAGGTCCTTGTGCTTGACTGCTTAAAATATGTTTTATGCATCTTTTTCAGAAACTCAGATATTTTTACAAATCTTGTGTTAAGACTTTTATTGCTAGGTTTGTCTAATGAACTTCTCAAAGCGACATTGGTTAGAAGTGTTAATAATATGACATTATGACATGACTTCATTATCTACAAATGCTTCATGCATAGGTATCCTGGGATGCATATGGTATATGGACAATGAGTTGGGTATGCCTGAATATTAGTTGGGCATAGGTAGAGGGAATGGCAATTCACTCTGAAAGTAAGCATAATCTTTCATTCATTCTGAAGTCTAAGTTGTGGTATTTGCAAGGAGTTAAATGTCACTTAACAATTTTCAGGTTTTTTTTTTTTCTTTTTTGTTTTAGGCCTCAAGAAAGAAGAACTGGATATGAACAGTTTCACTCAGGTCCCTCCCCAGTGGATCATGATTCCTTGGAGTCCAAGCGACCACGCTTGGAGCCAGTTTCTGATTCCCATTTCCAGCGTGTTAGTGCTGCGGTTTTACCTTTAGTTCACACGCTGCCAGAAGGGTTGAGGTCGTCTGCAGATGCTAAGAAGGTAAATGTTTGTTTTCTTGCTCTGTGGAGCTTAGGACTATAATGTTTATGTAACCATATTTCAGGCTCTGTGGCTAAAAGAAAAGCCCACATTACAGCAGCCTGTAAAGGTTGTGCTATGAGAGCAAAACATTGTTAAGCAAAACTATAAACCACAGCCCCAGAATGCAGTTAGTACCTTTGACTTTTTGGTAAGTGAAAACGGTTTGAGGAGTTCAATAAAGAAGTCTCCTTTGATTATTTCTCATGCATTTTGTGTGGCTCACTGTACCACAAAATGTGATCAAAGGTACTGAAGACTGTCAGTTTTGTCATATTTCTCTTATTTGTGTGGTGGTAGGGAGGGCTCATGCAGTATGGCATGCATGTAGATGAAGGTCAGAGGATAACTTCTGTCCTCCACCCTTTAAGTTAGGGTCTCCACATCTAGCCCAGATGGTCTGGAGCTCATTGTGTAGATCAACCTGGCTCACAAAAATCCTCCTGCCTCTGAATTCTCAGTACTCCACCATGCCTAGAAAATTTCTACTTTTTACTGTGTAGTCCAGACTGGTCTCAAATCTGTAGTAATCCTTCTTGCCTCTGCCTCCCCAAGTGCTAGGATTATAGATGTAAGATACCACATTCTGCTGCATGTTTTAATTTTACACATAGAAGTAAATCTTTGTTGAATACTTAATACTCTAGTGTTTCTCAGCGTTTACGGGTATTTTGGTTCCATAATTGTCAATACTTCGAATGCTTGTTTGTACAAATGACAGAAATATGGTTAGGGCCATTTCAAAAATTGTTGGAAATTTTGAATTAATCCCAACTCAAAATTTAATTAGTGATACCCTCTGAACCTTTGCTTTCTAAGAAAAGATCTCATAATCCAGGCTGGCCCCAGATTGGTTTTTCGAGACAGGGTTTCTCTGTGGCTTTGGAACCTGTCCTGGAACTAGCTCTGTAAACCAGGCTGGTCTCGAACTCACAGAGATCTGCCTGCCTCTGCCTCCCGAGTGCTGGGATTAAAGGCGTGAGCCACCATCACCCGGCTCAGATTTTCCTTCTTGACAAGACTGGTTTTGAACTTCTTTATGTATACAATATTCTGTCTGTGTGTATGCCTGCAGGCCAGAAGAGGGCGCCAGACCCCATTACAGATGGCTGTGAGCCACCATGTGGTTGCTGGGAATTGAACTCAGGACCTTGGGAAGAGCAGGCAGCACTCTTAACCACTGAGCCATCTCTCCAGCCCTGGTTTTGAACTTCTAATCCTCCCACTTTTACCTCCCCAGTGCTGGGATTAGAGGCATGAGTCATCCTGCTTGACCTCAGTTAATTTTTTCTGAAACTCAAGCTCAACTAATAATGTCTAAAACCAAACATTGTAACACAGTCTAAACATACATTAATTTGACATATGTTAAGTAATATTATGAAAATGTTTAGTTTTTATTTCTATAATTAAACTTTTTTATTTCTATATGGTCAGACAATTTGTATAGTGAAAACATTTCAGCTTACACAGTAGCTTTTTTTTTTTTTTAGCTTATATGCTCGGTGTGTGCGCGCAGGCATGTATACATATTTGCATGTATGAGGGCTTGGGTATGAGTGTGCATGTGTTGTAGAACCAGAGGCTGATGTTGGGTACCTTTTTTGATAGCTCCCACTTTATTTTATTTACCGAGGTGGGAGTTAGTGAACCTAGCCAGTTTTCCCTGGGAAATTGTGTCCTGGTTTCTGAACACTGTGGTTATAGGTAGGCTACCACATCTGCTTGGCTTTGTACATGTGTGCTGGGTATCTAAATTCCTGTCCTTCTACCCTCTCTAGACAGGGTCTCTCTGTGTAGCAGTCCTGAATCTAAGCCCACTTGTTTCAGGCAACGTGTTTTGTAGGATGTCATCCACAGTGTAAAGTGTACATGTATGTTTAGAACCCAGCTGGAGTAAAACTGTGAGATGCAATATAACAAGTGCTGTCAGCAAATTCATTATACATTTTGGATTAATTTTTGGTTATTGTGCATTCAGACACACACACCTCCCCCCCCCCCCCCCGCTCAAGACAGGGTTTCTCTGTGTAACAGTCCTAGCTGTCCTGGAACTAGCTTTGTAGAATAGGCTGTCCTCGAACTTACAGAGATCCGCCTGCCTCTGCCTTTTGAGTGCTGAGAATAAAGGTGTGTGCCACAAACCGCCTGGCTCAGCTTGGTGTACAGAGCTAGTTCCTGGAGAGTGAAGGCTACTATGTAAAGAAACCCTGTCTTGAAAAAAAAATACACAATTTTTTTTGTTGCACATTAATATTTCAAAGTTCTTGGAAATAAATTCTCATTATTATAAAGCCTTCATAACAAGAAAATTTGAAAATTAAGTATTCATTTTTTGCAAATATTAGCCCATTGAATTGCTCTATCTTGTGCAATGTTGATGGAGATTTGAGTTCCTGCCGCGATGCCACAAAGATACATTTTCTTGTCCTTTTAGCTTTTGAAGGTTGATGGTAGTAGTCAAAGCCAAAATTTGATTCTTTTATTTGTAAAAAATGTAATTCTCTTTTGAAGCCAGTGTAATTTACGTTTTAATAGAGGAAGCTCAAGAATTTACGTTTTAATAGAGGAAGCATGAAGTGGGGCAGCTGGGGTTTATATACTAAATGCAAACATACTGGAACTTAGCTGCATTATTGAGTCTAGCAGAATTATCACTGTTTTTGTTGTGCTTTATTTATAGATTTCTACAGGTTTAGGGTATAGCTATGATTTTATTTTACGTAGAATGCCTTTTATATGATGTGTTATGAGGTTTTTTGGTATTACATATGTTTTAGCTGAAAATTGTATACCAAGATGTTTTGGGACAGGGATTTATCTCCTGTGGCACTCACGGTCCAGAACTTTTTCTTGTCTTTTAAATGTGATCAGTCATTTGGTATGTTTTGGGTTCTGTAGTCTTTCTAGCTATTCTTGCTCTGAACTTTCTGTAACCTAGAGAAAGCTAGTACCCTCTCCCAAAATTATGTGTCTAGTAAGCTGCTTGTATCTTACCTTAGACTGGAAATTGTTTGTGTCGTCTGTGTTGGGATGACGTGGTAGACTTTTGGTAGAGAGATTTCCATTCTCTGTTAATGGATCACTGATGATTTGTAGGTACAATGGGATAAAGATTTTTTCTTGATAAATGTGTGGGAAAATGTTGTATGCTGAGGAGATGACACATGTACTGGTACATTGTATGACTTCCATACCTTAGTTTTGGTCCTTGGAAATAACTGAAAACATTTGGTGCTAGAGATTGAACTCAGGACCTCACCATGCTGAACATGTACTCTGTCATTGAGTTATACCTATCCCCCCCCCCAAATTTTCTTTAATAGGAACACTTGGCTTAATAATGGTAAGGTCAATGGACATACAAATACAGCCTTTTTTTTTTTTTTTAAGTATTTTTTGAGACAGGGTTTCTCTGTAGCTTTGGAGGCCATCCTGGTACTCGTAGACCAGGCTAGCCATGAACACACAGACATCAGCCTGCTGCTGCTTCCTAAGTGCTGGGATTAAAGGCGTGCGCCACCACTGCCAGGCTACACAACACACAGGCAATCTTAAATAAAAGAATAATGAATGATATATCCAAGCTATAGAAGTAGTATAAACATCTGTGTTTTGTTATTTATATATTTGCAAGTATGTGTGACTATGAGAATGGATTACCATTAGAGAAACAGCACACTGCTGTTGAAGGGTAGCTATTGTGTCTGTTTATGTTACCCCAGGTACGGTAGTTGACATGTTCACTGTCTTCATTTACCATTGCAACCAATAAATGCTGTTTATATGCTGAGAGTCACAGGCAGATTCTGCTGTGCTTTAAAGTTTGTTTTCTGTTAAGACAGTCTTGATGCTAATATTGGCTGTTCGTGAGAAATAAATTGTTGTTTCTGATTTTTCTTCTAAAGGATCCAGCATTTGGAGGCAAACATGAAGCTCCATCCTCTCCACTGGCTGGGCAACCATGTGGGGATGATCAAAACGCCTCACCTTCAAAGCTTTCAAAGGAAGAGTTAATACAGAGTATGGATCGGGTAGATCGAGAGATTGCAAAAGTAGAGCAGCAGATCCTTAAATTGAAAAAGAAGCAAGTAAGCAATACACTCCTTTCTTAATACAGCTATGTTCTAGAAGTTGCTAAGAAAAGCAAGCATGGCTTTTCATATGCGTCGTATTCTTGTTCTTCATTGCTGCTCGTTTCTTTAGTTTCATTCCTTTGTTTCTCCTGCTATACTATACAGTGTGGTATCTCTGTGCATTAGATATTAAGGTTGCTAAAATGGTAATTTATTTTATAGCCCAGTGGCAGCACATATGCCTACCAGTTTGTGTATATCCTTGTCTTTACATGATAGTTTTTCTTTTTCGACCTGGATGTGAAATAGTTTTAACTATGGTTTTAATTAATTTGCATTGTCTTGATTAGGAATGAGGCTGAATTTATTTTCATGTTTTGTCTTCTGTGTTATGTGCAGGTATTCTCTTGTTTTTTTCTTTTAAGATTTTCTAGCATATCATTTCTTTTCAATAGTCATTTGAGGAGGGAGTTGAACCTTTTTTTTAAATTTTATTTATTTATTAATTAAAGATTTCTGCCTCCTCCCCGCCACCGCCTCCCATTTCCCTTCCCCTCCCCCAATCAAGTCCCCCTACCTCGTCAGCCCGAAGAGCAATCAGGGTTCCCTGTTTTTTTTTTTTTTTTTTTGAGATAAGTTCTCATTGATTATGTTGCCTAGGTTGTTAATAAATTTGTTTACGTTGACACTAAACTTAATAGGTTCAAATGATGCCTTTGCTTCGTTTCCTGAGTAGCTGGGACTATAGACTCATTTTATCGAAACTGGATCAGTGAATCACCTTTTAAAACTGGGATGTAATTCACACCACAGTATTTATTCTTTCAAGGTGTGCCCTTAAGTATTTGTAATATATTCATAAATTTTTGCAGATTATCACCATTATTGAATCTAGAACATTTTGTAACTTCTAAAGGAAACCCGTTATTCTTTAGTACTTGGTGTCTGATTCTAACACTTCTATCTTCTGGAACCTACTTGTCTATTTCTGTCTGAATGAATTACCTGTTTAGTTAAATAGAAGCGTACAACATAGTCTCAAGAATTGACTTTAATCCCAGCACTCAGGAAGCAGAGGCAGGTGGATCTCTGTGAGTTCGAGGCCAGCCTGATCTACAAGAGCTAGTTCCAGGACATGCTCCAAAGCTACAGAGAAACCTTGTCTAGAAAAAAACAAAAACAAAAAACAAACAAACAAACAAACAAAAAGAATTGCCTATGATGTATTTGCATCAGCATTTTAAAATTGTTACTAAATTGATTTCATTGTAGAGCCAATCACACTACTTTTACTCATCTATTCATTAGTTGGTAGATATTTGGGTTGTTTCTATCTTTTTTCAAGGATTATTTCTTAATTATGTATATGTGCGTACGGGTGCCTTTAGAGGCCAAAAGTGTCAGATTTCTGGAGGGCAGGAGTTACAGGTAGTTATGATCTTCCTCATGTGGGTGTTGGGAACTAAACTCTCCAGCTCCATATCTACTTATTTTTTTTTAAAATATTGATTTATTATGTATATAATATTCTTTCTGCATGTATGCCTGAAGTCCAGAAGAGGGCATCAGACCTCATTACAGATGGTTGTGAGCCACCATGTGGTTGCTGGGAATTGAACTCAGGACCTCTGGAAGAACAATCAGTGCTCTTAACCTCTGAGCCATCTCTCCAATCCCTTAAAAATTGATTTTAATGAGCTATCTATTTTTCTCTGCTACCCTCCCTTCCTCTCCCCTACCCTTCTATCCTCCCATGATCCCCATGCGCCCTAGTTACTTAGAAGATCTTGTAGTTTTCTACTTAGATTAGATCCATGTATGTCTCTCTTAAGGTCCTCTTTGTTGTCTAGGTTCTCTGGGTTTGTGAACTGTAGCCTGGTTTTTCTTTGCTTTATGACTAAAAACCATTTATGAGTGAATACATATTTTATTTGTCTTTCTGTGTCTGGGTTATTTTACTCAATATGATGTGTTCTAGCTCCATCCATTTTCCTGCAAACTTCAAGATGTCATTATTTCTGCTGCATAGTACTCCATTATATAAATGTACCACATTTTCCTTATCTGTTCTTCCGTTGAGGGGCATTTAGGTTGTTTCCAGGTTCTGGCTATTACAAATAATGCTGCTATAAATATAGTTGAGCACATGTCCAGTGGTATGATTGAGCATCCTTTGGGTATTCGCCCAAAAGTGGTATTGCTGGGTCTTGAGGAAGGTTGTTTTCTAATTTTCTGAGAAATGTCCATACTGATATCCAAAAGGACTGTACCAGTTTGCACTCCTACCAGCAATGGGTTCCCTTTACCCAACAACCTCTCATGCATAAGTTGTCATTATTGTTTTTGATCTTGGTCATTCTTACAGATATAAGATGAAATCTCAGTTGTTTTGATTTGCATTTCTCTGATGGCTAAGGATGGTGGGCATTTCCTTAAGTGTCTGTCAGTCATTTTAGATTCATCTGCTCAGAGTTCTCCGTTTAGTTCTGTACCCCGTTTTTTGTTTTTTGGATTATTTGTTCTTTTGATGACCAGTTTCTTGAGTTCTTTGTTTATTTTGGAGATTAGCCCTCTGTCTGATATGGGGTTGGTGAAGATCTTTTCCCATTCTGTAGCCTGCCGTTTTGTCTTGCTGACTGTGTCGTTTGCTTTACGGAAGCTCCTCAGTTTCAGGAGGTCCCATTTATTAATTGTTGCTCTCATGTCTATGCTACTGGGGTTATATTTGGGAAGTGGTCTCCTGTTTCAATGTGTTCAAGTGTACTTCCTACTTTCTTTTTTATGAGGTTCAGTGTAGTTGGTTTTATGTTGAGGTCTTTGATCCCATTTGAACTTGAGTTTTGTGCATAGCAATAGATATGGATCTGTTTTCATTCTTCTACATGTTGATATCCAGTTATGGCTATATATCAACCATTTGTTGAATATGCTTTCTTTTTTCTGTTTTATATTTTTTGCTCTTTTGTCAAAAATCAGGTGTTTTTAGGTAAGTGGATTGATATTTGGGTCTTCGGTTCGGTTCCATTGGTCCTCCTGTCTGTTTTTATGCCAATATCAGGCTGTTTTCAGTACTGTAGCTCTGCAGTAGAGTTTGAAGTCAGGGATTGTGATGCCTCTAGAAATTTCTTTAGCTGGAGAGATGGCTTAGTGGTTAAGAGCACTGACTGCTCTTCCAGAGGACCCGGGTTCAATTCCCAGCACTCACATCACAGCTCATGCCTGTTTGTAATTCCAGTTCCAGGGAATCTGACACCTTCACACCAATGCACATAAAATAAAGTTGTTTACCAGCCTGGTCTACAAGAGCTAGCTCAAGGACAGGCTCCCAAGCTACAGAGAAACTCTGTCTCGAAAAAACAAAGAAAAGAAAAGAAATTTATTTATTGTACAAAATTGTTTTGTCTATCCTGGGTTTTTTGCTTTTCCTTATGAAGTTGAGTACCGTTCTTTCGAGGTCTGTGAACAATATTGCTGGGATTTTGATGGGCATTGCATTGAATCTGTAGATTGCTTTTTGTAAGATTGCCAGTTTTACTATGTTGATTCTACCTACCCAAGAGTGTTGAAATAAGAGCGGCAGGGCTGCGTCCCCAACACCCCAGCCGCCTGGCTAGCTTATGCCCGAAATAACAACACACAAATTGTATTCATTTAAAGACTGCTTGGCCCATTTCTATCTAGCCTCTTCTAGGCTAATTCTCACATATTAATTTAGCCCATTTCTAATAATGTGTGTAAGCACCCCAAGGTGCGCTTACCAGGAAGATTCTAGCCTACGTCCATTCTGGGTGGGAGTTGCCTGGGAGAGCAGAGCCTGGCGTCTCTGCTCCAGAGAGCAGAGCTGTCGAGTCTGTCTGAGGAGTCTTACCTCACTTCCTCTTCCTCCTGTTTACTCCTCCCACCTATGTTTTAACCTATCAGGGCAAACAGTTTCTTTATTTAATTAACCAATGAAATCAACGGATTGATATATGACACTCCCACATCACAAGAGTCTGGAAGACCTTTTCATTTTCTGATGTCTTCTTCAATTTCTTTATTCAAAGATGTAAAGTTCTTGTCATCCAGGTCTTCCACTTGTTTGGTTATAGTTATACTCCAAGATATTTTATGGTATTTGCAGGTATTGTAAAGGATGATGTTTCTCCGATTTCTTTCTTAGCCCATTTATCATCTGTGTAAATGAGGGCTACTGATTTTTTTGAGTTAATCTTGTATCTGCTACATTACTGAAGGTGTTTGAGTTATAGAAGTTCCTTGGCAGAATTTTTGGGGTTACTTATGTAAAAACTATCATAACATCCTGTTTTATGACGAAAATACTTTATTTTGAGTATATGTGAGTATGTCTATTTACTGTACTATCTTTAGCTGCTTCTCACATTATTGTTTAATTTTGTGGACATATATTTGTGTCATTCTCAAAGTAGGGATCAAAATTGCTTTTTTATTTTATGCATAGTTCATTAAAAAGTTCGAACTAACAAGATGGCCCGCTGGGTAAGGGAGTTTTCCTCCATTACTGACAACCTGAGCTTAGTCTTTGGAATGTGTGGTGAAGAAGAGAGCTGACTTCTGCAAGTTGTCTTTTGACCCCCATAAATAATAAATGTTAAAAAAGAAAAACAGAAAATAAAGTTTATTTTTTTCTATATATTGGCATTGATACTGTTCATATTTACAGCTTGTGTAGGTTGATATCTGGGCTTTGTGCTTGCATCTATTGGTCTTTTGTTGTAGAAACAATATTTTCTGCCAATTGTTAAAGATATTTAATGATTCTTATTATACAGCACGGTAATTATCTCTATAATTGTATTTTAGTTTTTCTCATGGCTTATAGTAGTTTAAAAAATCTTGTTTGATTTCTGTGAGCTTTAATGGAATTATAGACTATAAGTCTGCCTTTACGAATATAGTATATGTGCTCGTGTTTTATAAGGTCTTTCATGTGCTTTTGTTGTTGGTTTAAATATTCTTCATACGTTATGTTAGATCAAATCATAGGTATTAATTTTAATTAATTTTTTTATTACTATTAGTGTGCAAGTGGGGGAATGTGTGGGTGCTACAATACACATGGTCAGAGAACAACTTTGCAGAGTTGTTTTTTCCTTTTACATAGGTGGGTTCTAGGATTGAACACAGGTCATCAGGTTTTTGTAGCCCATATTTAAAAAATATTTATTTTTTGAGGTATAGGAATTAAGCCTAGAGCCTCACACATACTAGATAAGTACTCTACAACTGATGAAGATCTCTGGTAGTTTGATTTTTTTTTTTATACTGTTAATATATTTTAATTACTTTTTGAAATTCCTTTCATTTACTTTGTATGTGAACATGTATGCTACAATGTGGGTTTGGAGGTCAGAGAATAGCTTTTGGAACTTTTCTTCCACTATGTAGGACCTGGAGCTTGAATTCCAGTAATATGGTCTAGTGGCAAGTACCTTTACCCACTGAGCCATTTTGCTGGCCCTCATTTGCGTGTGATAGCCAGAATTTAACATTGGATGTATTCTCCCTTTTCACTTTTTTTCCTTTTTTAAATTATTTATTTAACTTTTATTTTATGTGCATTTGGTGTGAAGGTGTCAAATTGACCTGGAACTGGAGTTACAGATAGTTTTTACAGATAGTTGTGAGCTGCCATGTTAAGAGGTTAAGTGCTCTTAACCTCTGAGCCATCTCCTCAGCCCTCACCATCCTTCTTTAAGACAGGGTCTAGCATTCATCCCCGAGTTCACCAGTTGGCTAAACTTGTTCTCTAGTGAGCCACAGGGATCTTCCTCTTTCTGCTCTCCAGTGCTGGAGTACAGATGAGTGCCAGTTGACCCAATATGATGCTGCATATTGAGGCTCAGGTCCTCATGCTTGCACAGTTAGTACTTTAACCCCTCCCAGTCATTTCTTTAACCCAATATTAGTACTTTAAATTAACTATTACATCGAATTTTTAAATATTATAGTTTTAACGCTAATGATTTAGTTTTGTAAATTTGCTTGTGTTTTCCATATAATTAATGCTCACAGGCTGGCAGTTTTGTTTCTTTCCAGTTTTTATTGCTGTTTTTCTATTGCCTTATGTATTAGAATAATGTCTTTTATTACTGATTTTGTTCTAAGTTTTTGTAGAAATTCTTTATCAGGTTGAGAAATCCTGTATTTTCCTGACATGTAAAGATATTCCTTTCTCTTTTCATTTAGACAGAATCCTTCTAGGTAGCCCTGACTGGCATGAAACTCCTGGTACTCTGTCTCAGCCTCCTGAATATTGGGATTTTAGGTGTGAGCTATTATGCCCGTCTGCAGATATTTTAATAATAAAGCAATGTTGAGTTTTATTTACAAAGAAGTGCTTGTTTTACATTTGTTTGCTAGCCGTGTAGTTGTCTCTTTTTAATCTCTAAGCGAGCCCCTGTTTTAATGTTTTAAATCACCTGTGCATCTCTAGGTTTAGATTTATTTGTTTGTTTTTCAAGACAGGGTCTCACAATATACTCCAGTAACTTACTCTGTGGACCAGGCTGACCTCAAACTTTTAGAGATCCACTTGCTTTTGCACCTCCCCCCCCCCCCCCCCCGCCTCCCGAGTGCCGGGGTTAAAGGTGTGTCTTGTGCCTTATTTTATTTTTTTCATAAATTGCTACTATTTATTTGGGGATTTAAATTTATGAAAGAGATCAGGTTATATTTTTTTTATAATTTTTGTTATTTTTGAGACAGGGTCATATGTAACCCAGACTGGCTTTGAACTCCCATGCATTAGACTGACTGTCTTGGAACCCCGTGTAATTCTTCTGCCTATGAATTTCTTGAGTGGTGGAATTAGAGGGGTGAACCATTGCAACCAACTAGTTTATACTGTTCCTTTCTTTAAAAAGTATTATTTGTGCTCTTGGGTAATGGTGCACACCTTTAATCCCAGCACTCGGAAGGCACAGTCAGACCTTTATGAGTTTGCTACCACCTGGTTTTCAGAGTGAGTTCTAGGACAGCTAAGGCTACACAGAGAAACCCTGTCTCAAAAAACAAAACCAAATAAGATGTGTGTACATGTCTGTTCAGAAGTATGTGCCTGTACATGCTCAGTGGGCATGAAGGTCACTGGACAGCTTGGTTGACTTGCTTCTCTACTTCCTCCTTTACATGGGTTTAATGTATAACATTCAGGTCGTTATATAATGCATAGCATTCAGGCAAGTTCCTTTACTTGCTGCACGATCTTGCTAGCCTCTACCATTTCTTTCTTTCCTGTCCTTGCTTGGTCTTGGTAAGATTTGAACATGTATCATTTCTAAACTGAGATGGTTAAATATTGTAATTATTTTGTTCTCAAGTGTTGGCAGAACTTAAACATTGATTAAATTAGGTTGAGCTAATGGAAAGATTTGTGTGTGTGTGTGTGTGTGTGTGTGTCTGTGTCTGTGTCTGTGTCTGTGTGTCTGTGTGTATCTGAAGATTTTTTTCTACTGGTGATTGAAGTTTTTTTAAAAAAAGATCAATTATAGTTTGTCTAGAAGTAAGTTCATTTTGGAGGGTGTAAGTGAATTCTCTATAATAAATTTCTATTTGTTTCTTTTTTGGGGGTGGTTTATTCCAAGTCATTTGATTTGATTCTCCATTCTGCTCCCAATTCACAAAACCCCTTCTCTTTCCTTTCATATGCTGGGCCTCATACATTGTAATGCTGACAGTATCACTTTTTTGAGCAGTTTCTTCTCCAGTCTATTATTGTTTTATGTTTATCTTTGCGTGTGTGTGTGTGTTTGTGAATGCCAAATGGTAGGATTGTGTGTATCTAGAGGCCAGGAGACAACCTCAATGTACATGATGGACTCTGTATGCACATGGAGGTCAGATGACAGCCTTAGGTGTACATGATGGACTGTGTACCTGAGCCTGTGTGTTCAGGTGGGGTTAGAGAACAGCCTCAACTGTGGTTCTTTAGGTGTTGTCAACTTTAGTATGGGGACAGTGTCTCTCATTGGCCTGGAGCATTATTAGGCTAGGCTGGCCGGCCATATGAGCCCCTACCTGTGTTTGCTTTCTCAGCATTGGGATTAAAAGTGTGTGCTATTAAGTCTAGCTACTTTTCCATTGGTCTGGTGATCAATGAACTCTGGGCCTCTGTGTATGCTAGTCAAATACTTTGCCAACTGAACTATCATCCTAGCCCACATTTCTTTCTGTGTTTCTTCACTTCTCCCCACCTTGTTATGTACATCCCCAGACCTTGTTGGGAAGATTTTTCTTTTCAGCTGGGTGTGGCCTAACTTATAGAACCTCACTGTTGGTCTTGTTAGTACAGATCATTTTTTTTTCTCTCCCCTTATACTAGACTTTATCATTACTTAATAATCAATGTGGATATTTGCTTAGCTTTTACTAGGTTTCAGGTGCTGAAAAAGGCAATAAAAGCAAATTCCTGTTTATAGTAATAGGCAATATTTACTGAGCATTTAGAGTTGTATATGCCGAGTACAGGTCATTTAATCCTTACTTAAAAACTGCAGGTTAAATAGTGTTGTTATCCCTATTTCATGTATGAGTGACCTAGATACTTAAGTATCCAGGAAAAATTATTATGATCATGCCTTCAGGTTTAAACCTAGACAGACTGACAAACACAGCCTAATAGATAGCTTTTTGCTTTGTAGTTCATATACCAGTTGTTCAGTGTCTCTTGACAAGAGCAATATTACATAGATAGAAAGTTTGGGTTTGGGCTGGAGAGATGGCTCAGAGGTTAAGAGCACTGACTGCTCTTCCAGAGGTCCTGAGTTCGATTTTCAGCAACCACATGGTGGCTCACAGCCATCTGTAATGAGATCTGGTGCCCTCTTCTGACATGCAAGCATACATGGAAGGAATGTTGTATATATAATAAATAAATAAATCTTAAAAAAAAACCCTTTAAAAAAAAGAAAGTTTGGGTTTGTACACCATACTGTTAATTTCTAGGAATTAGTCCTTTTACCCTTTCCTACCATACTGTTCACAACAAACCTTTACAAATACCATGTATCTGTAACATGTAACTTTTCTCAATGTTTTCAAAGGCTATTGTGATACAGTTATAGTAAGTACTTTCCTTAAACTTAGTTTCTCCTTAATCAGAATTGAAATAGTCAAAGTTTTTTCCTTTTGTTTTATGTCTGTTTGTCTATCTTAGCATGGTTTATGATACTTAAGTATTAAAATGCATCTGGTTATTTTGCCTTGAGCTCTTGGATTCTTGAGACTCTTGTAGAGAAATAGTCACCCTATAGAAACAACAAGAAGTGCACAGTGGCATGTGTTATCCTGGCTACTGACGAGTGATCTGCAGCAGATGTTTGACAGTTCTTTCCGGATTTCTTAGCAACAGCTCGAAGAAGAAGCAGCTAAACCTCCTGAGCCGGAGAAGCCTGTGTCCCCTCCTCCTGTGGAACAGAAACACCGTAGTATTGTCCAAATTATTTATGATGAGAATCGGGTAAGTGTTTATTCTTTCCGACAACATATGCTTTAAACCTATTTGACTCTGGATTTCCCAGTTCTGACTATATTCTATTGTAATTACATTAAAACATGAGTTCTGTTTTACATTATATATTGTTTAATTGTTAATTCACTGATTAGAATTTTATCAGCTGATTCTGCTATCATAAACATACTGATAGGTATACAAAACAGCTCTTTTTATTTTTTGAGACATGAAGTTACAGTGCATTCTGGATAGCATGGAACTCTGTACTTAGCTACATAGACTGGGCTAACCTCTTGAGTTGAAGCAACCCTTCTGCCTTTGTCTCCTAAGTGTTATGTGTCATCATGCTTGCTTGCAAGTTTGTTTTGTTTTGTTTCAAAGCAGGATATCCCTATGTAGCCCTTGCTAGCCTGGGCTGTTACACAGAGAAACCCTGTCTCAGAAAACAAACAAACAAACAAACAAAAACACCAAAAAACAAAAAAATTCTGTGTGGACTTTGACCTTTAGGTGGGTTTTCTTTTTTATTTTTATTAAAACTTTTTTTTTGTTTCATTCTCTTAGTTGGCAAATTTCCATCACTTAAGAAATTCAGGAAATAGTTCTGTGAGTTGTGTTTGTATTGACAGTGTTGGCTTTTGACCATTTCTTGGCTCTGTAACTTGCAGTTAAAGGGCAGCTTATTTTACTTCAATATAAAGGAAATGTTACCTCAGAGAAGCTTAACAATTGACTTCTAGAAGACTTGATTTCAGAATATATAATGGAGCCTAATTATTAGTAAGATTTAATAACTAAGGGTAATCATAAAGGCAAAGATCAGGATTGTTGTTTGAATTTATTTGCTTTGTACTGAGTTGATTTATCAGTTGGTATGTTTTATACAGATAGCCAGATCTGAGAGGGATATTGGTCATAAGAAAAGCAACTAATAGCTCGGGATGTGCAGAGGTGGAGTACCTCCTTAGCATGCACAGGACCCTAATTAGCTTACGTATCACAATAGAAAACTTAAAGAGAGGGAGGCAAGCCTAGCAATATTTATAAAGGCAGGAAATTAGGGAGTGTACCTGAAGAACTAATTCTAAATAAGTCAGGAGTACATGATGGTAATAGATTGAATCTATAAAAAGTGTCAAAAGTGGAAGAGCATTTAAAAAAAAATAAGGCATTCTGTGGTGTTAGGGTAATAAAATAGTATATTGGTATTCTGAGCCTTTTGTATGAATAATATGTTCTAAGGTAAATAATAATTATGAAATTCTATCCACACGAAAAAAGTAGGGGCTAGGGCGATGCTTCATTCTGTAAAGTACATGCTGTACAAGCTTGAGGATATGAGCTCAGTTTCCTAACATTCATATATAAAGCTGAGTTTGCCTTGCCTGTGATCATAACCTTGGGGAATTAGAGATGGGAGGATCCCTTGGTCTTGCATGCCAGCCAGCCTAGCCAAAGTAGTGAGTTCTGGGTTCAATGAGACACGGTGTTGTCCCTCCCATCACCATACCACCCTCAAAAAAAGTGCGATAAGGAACTGAAGAGGGTACAGTGCATCAGCTTCTGGTCTCTACATGCACCACACACACTACAAAGAAAAACAGGTGTGGTGGTTTGAAAGAAAATGGCCCCCAAAGGGAGTGGCATTATTAGGAAGTGTGGCTTTGTTGGAGTAGATATGACCTTGTTGGAAGAAGTGTGTCATTGTGAGAGTGGACTTTGAGGTTTCCTATGCTCAAGTTATTCCAGGAAGACATACTACTTCCTGTTGCCTGCAAGATGTAGGACTTCAGCTACTACTCCAGCACCATGTCTGCCTGCCTACCATCATGTTCCACCATGACGGTAATAGATTGAACCTCTGAACTGTAAGCGAGCCACTCCAACTAAATGTTATAAAAGAGCTGCTGTGGTCATGGTGTCTCTTCACAGCAATAGAAACTCCAATCAAGACAACAGGGAAGCTAAAAAATAATTTTAATTCCATTATTAAATAAACATATAAAAATAATCTTGAACTCATATATCTGTACATGGGTAGATAACTGAGAATCATGTAAAGTATGCTTCTGTGTGATAAATGTCAGATGCTGGTAAAAATATAGGCAATTAATATTTAATTGTCTGAGCTTAGAATGAGTACAGTTTATTGACTGGCCAGAATAGTAAATCTAATGAAATTGGAAGATAGTAAGATTTAAAAAAAAAAAATAAGTTCCACCTTATGTCATACCTAGCGGAAGAGTGTAGGTCAGAATAGACAAGTATGCCCTTTGTTTGAGAGGTTCTATGCTATATCTTAAGGGTTTTTTTTTTTTTTTTTTGGACAGGGATTTCTTTGTGTAACAGTTCTAGCTTTCCTTGAACTCACTTTATAGACCAGTCTGGCTTTGAACTCAGAGATCTGCCTCCCTCTGCCTTCCAAGAGCTGGGATTAAAGGCACGTTCCACCATGCCTGGCAAATCTTCTGGTTTTTAAGAAATACCCGTCAGAGCCACAAAATACTTTAATAAGCTGGTGACCTTTATGGTCAATTTGGAACCTCTATGATAATGTAAGAGATTAGAATTAATAGACAATGGGTTTTTTATATCTAAAAATTTAGTATTAGTTCATTTTAAAATAAAATGGATTCAGTGATACTTATTGATTACCTTTTTAAATAAACTGTTATATAAGTTAAACAATTACAAATTAATGAATGTTGTGATTCCCTAATGGGGCATGAAGACTGGAAAATATTAAGATCTGATAGAGAACTTAATTTGTGTTTAATTATATACATGTCTTCATTAGGTAGTTAAATTTCTTAATGCCCATCATCAGACTTGAAAATTCATTTTAGACCTTTTCTGTTTTGATCATTTCATTTTGGTTTCTTGTTCCTTCCACAAAGCAAAGACTAGCCAAACTTGATGTCTCAGTATGAGTCATGGCTTCTTATAGTGAAAAGTGTTTTTCATGGATGAAAAATGTTCTTGCCAGGTGGTGGTGGCTCATGCCTTTAATCCCAACACTCGGGAGGCAGAGGCAGGTGGATCTCTGTGAGTTCGAGACCAGCCTGGTCTACAAGAGCTAGTTCCAGAACAGGTAGGGCTATTACACAGAGAAACCCTGTCTCCAGAAACAAAACAAACAAACAAACAAAAAAAGAAAGAAAGAAAAATGTTTTTAACTCACTCTTAGTAAATTGTCAAGCCATGTTTTCTTAGTAGACCTTTCTACTAGGTGTTTTTTTTTTTTGTTGTTGTTGTTTTGAGTTGTTCTTGTGTAGCTCTAAAATAGGGACTTCTAGAGGGAATCTGAGGGAATCTTCTCTCTGGGCATCTCTGTCAGCTCTGCGCTTCTCAACATGCTGCCTTTTGTAAGACTTTCACTGCTTTTGTGACCTATTAAAGTGAGTAACTCTATCTGTCCTGATGCCACTGGCCAGAAGACATGAGATAATGACAGGAGCACTTTTTTTTTTTCCAGTTATTCCTGTATAGTGGCAGTCTAATTACTCTTGGGAATTATGCTCAGTGTGGCTGAAGTAGTTGAAACCATTATTACATATAAAAAGTCTCTATTTACAAAGTTGGTAGGAAGAAGAAAACTGCCTAAAAGGAGACCATTAAAGCTAGCTTTATGAGAGAAAAGCTGCCTTGGTTCATATTTGAACTCAGACTTAAGTTTGTTTTCTCTCTAAACTATTCTCCTAAACTATGTTTTTTTTTTTTTTTTAGACAGTTTGAGTTGCTTTATCTCTGTTCAGTTATATGTTCCCAAAGTATTTGTAGGTGCTCCAATGTCAGTAAAAATAAAAGAGACAATGGTTGTTAGTATGCAATGGAGAAGATTGTGGAAGTAGTTTATAGTCTGGCTGGCTCATTTGCCACAGCATATGGCATAGAAGAAAGGAAAAGTGTTAGGAATTACTCTGTGTGCCAACATCCTCCTGTCATGTTATTTTCCCGGAAATTGGGTGTTTCCCTCCCTTAGTCACACCATGTATGTTTAAAGAGTCTCTAAAGAGAATACATCCTGTTTCCTATATATTATCCTGGGCAGTTGCTTCCCTTCTCTCCTTTTGCTGAAGTTGAATTTTCTGTGCACATGACTGCTATATCTCATTCCTACAGTTTTTTTTTTTACTTTGTAACCCATCCTTCATACCTGTTTTCTATTATACAATTCTCCAAACAAAACCTTATTTCTTACTTTCTACAGAGTAGCCCAAACTTTACACTTGTTAAAATATATTATTTATTCTATGTGGTTACTTACACATACATATGGATGTACTGGGCTGACGGTAACTGTGGAATCAGTTCTCTCCTTGCATGTACTGGGAACAAATCTCATCTTTTGGCTTGTTCAGCAAATGCTTTTACCCACTGAGCCACTTCTCTGGCCCTGTCTGTGCCTAATCAGCAAACTCCTTTCTTGGTAGTATTCTACCAGAGGAGGCTTCCTGTGATCTATTAAGTGTCTTTTAGTACCTTTGCTCCCAGGTTATTTTGTTTGTCTAGTGTTTATCTGTCTTATATGTGGAGTACACCTATTCTCTAATATCTATGAGCCTTTCAAACCAATCTTTCTATACTGAAATTGCTTTTCTCCTCCTCCCCCATTGTTTTCTTAGTGTCTAGAAAGTGCTTGGCACATAGAACACATTCACTCGATATGTTTGAAGAATTACTTACATATCTAGACTTAGACTAAAAATTATATGAAAACGTGAGGTGTAGTATGATGCAAGGAATTGAACCCAGGGCCTAAGCTATGTAAGTATTTTTAATAACTGAACTACATACCCAGCCCAATGGGAGGGTTTTGTATTAAAAAAAAATTTCAGCCATATCCTTCAAAGGCTAAAAGCTTTACATTTATGTATTTATTTCATGTGAGTATTTGTGCCAGTGCATGTGTAACACATGGAGAGGACAGAGAATAACTTGATGAGTCAGTCCTCTCTTTGACCTTGTGGGTTCAGGATGGGACTCAGGTTGTCAGGCTTGATGGCAAGCATCTTAGCTAGCCACAAGCTACCTTGCTGCTCCAGTTAATTTGGTCTTAGCAAGGAAGATCCTGTTATAGGATATTTTTGTTTTGATTATTCTGCTTTTGAAAATGGCACGTTAAATATATGATTAAACTTTTATTTTACTGCAAATAATGCTTGGAATAAAACTAGGTATTTTTCTATTCTTCAGTTATTACTTAGGTTTCTTGGAACTAGAAAGTAAGCTTATTATATGCTTCTTTTTGTACTTTATGCTTTTAAATATTTACTAACAGCAACATAAATTAAATATTTGATATACTTTGGTATATTTCCAATTTGAATTTTATTTCTTCTCTCTATATTCCCAATATTTTATTAACTTCCTAATTGTTTGTGTTACTCTCACTACAGATATTAGATTCTGACTAGATATTTGATTAAATTTTAATGAGAGAAACTTATGAAAATTGAAATTAGAGGATGCCAACGCCATGTCTAGCATGCTTATTCAGTTGCAGACTAGTCTTAGATAAGTATTTTCAAATAGGCAATTGTATTTCTTTGGGTTAATATAATTTTTAATTATCAATACAATAATGTTTTTCTCCATAGAAAAAAGCAGAAGAAGCTCATAAAATTTTTGAAGGTCTTGGCCCAAAAGTTGAACTGGTAAGAAATTTCTGTTTTAATTTCTAATGTCATTATTTTCCTTGGGCTAAAATGTTCTATCCATTTATTTTTGGATAAAAATTATATAGCCTATGCCGGGCGATGGTGGCGCACGCCTTTACGGGAGGCAGAGGCAGGCCGATCTCTGTGAGTTCGAGACCAGCCTGGTCTACAGAGCTAGTTCCAGGACAGGCTCCAAAGCCATATATATATATATAGCCTGGCAGAAAGTTTGTTATAATCCTAAGATAATTGTGAGTAAACTTAGTTACTTTTACCTTAGCATTATCCTGAGCATGTTTTGCCTGAACAGCCATTTCATGCCATCAGGTAGTAGGAGGAAGAAGTAATTCAAGAAAATAGAGAGAGCTTATCGAACATATTGTTAGGATAAGGATAGTGTGTAATTTCTTTTTGCCTTTGAAATTAAAATTATGATGAGGCTTACTTATAAAATACAGTAGGTTTGCATATTTCCTTAGTGGAGTAGGAAAGCAGAAGGAGATGGGGTTACAGGGAAACCTGACATCTGCAGGTTTTGGTAGGATATTGCAGTATAGCCCATTTAGGTAGTCTCACAATAAAATATTATTTTGTTACTATAAGAAAGTGCAACACTCTACACATGAATGTCATTTATTTTATAGCCACTCTATAACCAGCCATCAGATACCAAGGTGTACCATGAGAACATCAAGACGTAAGTATTTACCATCTTTGGAATTCAATTTAAGAACATATATTCTATAAAGAAATCATTTTTGTTATCTGCGGACATTATTATAATAGTGTAGGTGTGTTTTAGATTTGTGTAATTTGCTGTTGTTTTACTATATGTTATCTTCCTCTGGTTTTTTGGGGGTTGGGGTAACAGATTTGAGTTTCCGAGGCCAAAAAATAAAATAAATTATTGCATAAACTAGCTGGTTTTATAATCTGCTAGTATAAAAAAAAAGGTGGATACTTAACATTGAAATGGCTTACCTTGAGGCTTGAATTCTTTGCCTCCTGTTTTGTGTTTTTTTCAGTGGAGTACCTGCAAGGCGCATGATGAAGTAAGATAATGAAGCTTTTTCATTTAAGACTAGTGATGACACCGTCCCCCACCAAGCCACATCTGCCATTGCAAAGTAGAAGTGCCACGGATCATTTTATCATTATTCAAAACCCTATTCTAGGGAAATCCCTTCCATGACTCTTGCTAATGACGGTATTTGTAGACCCTTCTGCCATTTAATGTCCTGGTGCCTTGGAAGGCTCAGTCCCCTCATGTGGGTGAGGAGGCTGTTCCAGAATGTAGTTTGCTTTGCCTTGCTCATCCTACTACCAGGCTTTTATGGATGCAGATCTTGGAATAAGAAAATAAGTGAAAAGTAAACTTAATTTCTTGATCTGATTGAAGTAAGAGAAGCTAGATAGGTTTTTTTTTTTAATTGTTGTTAATTATCATACTTTTAGAGCATTTTAGGTGAATTATTATTAAGTTGGTAAAAAAAATGTGATATTTCTATTTATATGCATTTAAAAGTGTATCCAGAACATTATAATTATTTACTATTATAGTTGCAAATGAGCACATCATTATTTATATTTTTTCTTTTAATATCTGAGAGTGTACAGTAATTGACTACTTTGCAGAACTGGTGGCAAATATGTTTGCATGGTAGTGTGCATGACAACTATTACAATTGGAGTAATTTTAACTTCTGTTAAGTAATGGTTCATAATAAAGTCATCTATTTAAGAATTTTTCTGTGAGATATTGCCATGGTCTTGAGAACCTTTAGGAGATTAGGCTAAACTCATACTACTGAGCTGTTTAAATGTTTTTAAAAGGAGGATAACAGTTAAAATGTAGTTGGCTACATTTAGTGACTTCCCCACAAAACTTCAGTTTGTCTTTTGTCTTCTCTCCTTCAATGTAAGCTGGAAAGCTGCACTGTTTTTTATTTATTTTATGTTATTTACATTGCCTATGTTAGACTGTGTTGAGATGAGTACTTACTAGCTGACTTCACTTAAATTCTTAGTAGACATTTAAAGTTTTATTTACTGATTGATATTTATTTTTGAGTAGCATATAATTGCAACCAGAGTAAATTGATACATAGCAATGGTCCACTGTATGTTACTTTTGAAGTTCTCAGATACACACATCTGCGTAAATCATTCAGTAGCTATTCTTTCACCACTAACATTTGCTTTGTATGAAATAGCAAATGTGATTTTTAATAATTCTTTTCATCTCTTGACTGCTTTGTCATTAACCTAGCTACTGATTGTCTATGATTATTTGAGTGGAGCCAGTGTCATTGT
This sequence comes from Alexandromys fortis, assembly GCF_014885135.2. Lineage (NCBI taxonomy): Eukaryota > Metazoa > Chordata > Mammalia > Rodentia > Cricetidae > Alexandromys > Alexandromys fortis. The sequence goes on along the minus strand of NW_026068025.1, from coordinate 3,528,299 downwards.
TATTCTTGAGTGACACATAATCCAAAAATTTATTTCTATTTTCATTGGCTTTGTATTTATGTCTGAATAATCAGCATGGAGTTATTTCTGTAAGTAGGTGGGATATAAATATTTATATATTTGAACCTGCATGACATTGTTTTAAAAGGTTACAGTGCTTCCACGTTAAAAAGTGACACTGTTATTAAGACATGTGAGAAATGTTCCGTCTTGTCAGATTGCCCTTTGTTGCTCCTAGACTGTTGTGTCATGTCTGTGGGAGAGATGTTCTGTTCTGAGTAGCAGTCACATCTTTCTAAATGTGCTGGTGTATATTCTCCTAGGAGGGAAGTACCTGCAAAAGGTTTCTTTTCTCTTTTATTTTCCTTATCAAAGTATACGAAGATGTTTTATCATCAGAATTTTTAAGAATTAGTTATCCCTTAACTATAATTTGAAAATAATATATGTGTCAAAATTAGTTGCATGAATTAAAAGTTAACTGTATTATCTTGTTATAGAATGGCAGGAATTTTAGACCTGATTGCAAAAATTATGCAGTTTTATTTTGCAGGGTGAAAAAGCTTAAGATTAACTCTGATTGCACCATAAGTTCTTAAGTGGGTTGCCTGTCTCCAATGTCTGCAGAAAGTGAACACAGCTTAAGTTGTGCTTTTTCTTAATGTTCTGCAACCATATTTTTCTCTTCTAGAAACCAGGTGATGAGGAAAAAACTCATTTTATTTTTTAAAAGAAGAAATCATGCAAGAAAACAAAGGGTGAGGTCCTATCCTTGTTAACTGAAATTTGTACAGCTTTCCCATTCATGTCATTTAGGCTTTCACTTTCCCATTAATAATCGATCCTCGATTATATTGAGAACAAATGCTGATTTAGAGAGTAACTGTATGTGTGACTTAAATATGAGTCTAATCCTAGTAACATTGTAATACCACATTTAACATCATTATCAAATTAATTTCATTAGTCATTTATGTAATATTTTTATTCATCAAAATGGTGAGTAGTCAAAAAAAGGGGTGCTAATAAGTAGAACATCTGCTTTCAGTCTGTTAGGACTCAAACACATATTGGTAAGTTAATGGTCATACTGATGAGACATTGCTCTCTGGCCTTAGGAAAAACTAACTGGTCAGTGTCTTCAGATTGAATAGTTTCTCATTTAATTATACAGTTTGCTGTCTAAAAGTTTTATGGTTATAAACATAAAAATTAAGTTTCAAAGAATATCCTTATTTTTGTAATATGTTCATACTAATTTTACAGATACAATTTAAATTCAGATTTTTAATAAAATGAAATTCTTTGAACCTGTTTTTGAAATGAACTTTACCATATATTTAATGACCTGACAGCTTAACAAATTGTAAAGCTCAATTTATTTGCTGTAACACTTTTGTAATTTGTATTTGCCAGTGTTATCCTTTATATACTATCTTAAATAACTGGTATTGAATGTTTTTCTTCCCAAAAACCTATAAATATTAAGTGAGAAACCAGCTTTTTTCTTCAGTCATTTTATTGTAATTCTAGTATTTGCTAAATTCGTCCTCTGGTTGTGTAATCACTGGAGCATAAACTTTTTCATGCTTTGGAAGAATTGTATTTTATGTGTTTACTGATTTGTGTATGTTCCACATATTATTCCAGAAAAGCAAGTAAGATTGCCATACTGTTTGACTCTTAGGAAGCAGATATGTCAGCAGGCAGGTTCAGTATTGTGATTATAATGTGATCTCATACATAAAGCAAGAGTGTAAAGTCAGATGCCTAAAGTAGATGTGATTCAGGGAGGGCCACTAACCAGGAAAGCCAATATTCTGCAAACTTATACAAGCAGAGGGAAGAGATTCAGCGAAATAGCTAATGGGACAGGTTCAGAACTGAGTATAGGGTGAGTGAGCTGGGAAGGGTGGGGGTGATAAGGGACACTGGGATCCAGCGACACAGTGTTCAGAGGCCATCTATAAGACTTTGTATGAAATTCAGAGGGCACTTCTTTTTAAGTTTTTAAACTGAGGTGGTATAAAGTTCAGGTTTGTATTTTAAGAATTTACATCTGGGGTTGCAAATGTAACTTAGTGGTAGAGTGTTTGCTTAACAAGAATTGAAGCCCTGGATTGGATCCCTGGCACCAAATAAACTGTTTGGTATCACATGCCTGTAATTCGCACTTGAGAGGTTGAAGCAGGGAGATCAGAAGTTCAAATCATGCTCTGTTACAAAGTGGATTTGAGACCAGCCTGAGATATGGGAAAGCCTATATCAAACAACAACAAAAGAATTTGCATCTGGCTGCAACACTGGGAATGCATGGAAAGATCTGAACACTTACCTAGCATGGACCAGGTCCTGGCTTCCATCTTCTCTGCTTTGGAAAGTAACAGAAATTGTGTGGCCCACATTTACTAGATGATCGCTTCACTGTGGATGATGACAGTGTTGACTTACTTTACTTATGGTGTTGGGACTAGAAAGAGAAAATATGTGAAGTGCACAAAAGGCACATGGGTGTTGGAAGGAATGATGAGGGAATGGTGTGAGGAAATAGTCTTCTGTCCGGTCACTCTTAGGTGACTAAAGTTAGCGGTGTTCCTAAGGTCCTTCTCACTGTCCTCTTTCCGGGTATCAGATATTTACATAGTTCTATGCCCGTAATGGAAAATGGAATTGTAATTCACTTGCTTAGCCAAAAGCACTAATTCTTGATTTCATGTTTCTTAACCAGATTTCTTCTTATGATGATGAATAGCTAGTTTTAGCCTTTTCTATTCTAGCAGAGAATATATTAGTAAATAAAATGAAAAAAAAAAGTGAAAAATCACACCCTCCAATGATAGAGAAGCTGTTAAATGTGCATGTTTTCTCTGACAGTTTAGATAGGTACCAAACAATGCTGAACAGTTGCATTTAAGATCTATTCGAGCAACGGTTCTCAATCTGTGGGTTACAATTCCTTTGGAGGTTTAACAAGCAGACCGTGGGAAAACACAGATATTTACAATACAATTCATAACATTAGCAAAATTATGGTTATGAAATAGCAATGAAAATAATTTTATGGTTGGGAATCAACACAACATGAGGAACTGTATTAAAGGTTCACAGCATTAGGAAGGCTGAGAACCACTGGGTTAGACTAGATGCTATGTTTCTGATTTTCCTTTCTTTTTGACAATGGAGGCATGTTATCAGGACAATCAAAATAGAAGGTTAGACACTACCAGTGGTTGTCAATGAGCTTGTTAATTTGTGTAGTGATAATTAGTGAAAAGTGCAGGGAAAGTACACCTTGTGTTTTCATGTAAGGAAAGTGTTCCATTTCTCCTGTCAGACCAAGAACAAATTGTCATTCTTGGCTTTGTCATACAAGCCAAATGTACTTCCGTTTTCATCTTAAGAAATGGAATATATTTTAAAGGCTTACCAAATCATAGAGTTCAGTTTAATTGTTATTAATTTGCTACGGGTGTTTAATAGGAACAAAAAATCTGCCAGCGTTATGATCAGCTCATGGAGGCATGGGAGAAAAAGGTGGACAGAATAGAAAATAATCCCCGGAGGAAAGCAAAAGAAAGCAAAACAAGGGAATACTATGAGAAGCAGTTTCCAGAAATTCGAAAACAAAGAGAACAGCAAGAAAGATTTCAACGGTATGTAGTTTGGTGTTTAGTAATTCTAATTTTTCACCTTTACATCATAAAGAAGTTTTGGATTTTTGAGGCAGGGTTTCTCTGTGCAATCCTGGCTCTTTTGGCTGGCATCGAACTCAGACATCTGTATCTGCTTTGTAAGTGCTAGATTTAAAAGGTGTGTACCACCATTGCCTGGCAAGAATTTTTAATGTTGAACTTAAGTTTTTAAAATTACACTAATTTTTTTATTGAGTGCATGTGGGAAGCTCATGTCCCATAGTAACACTGATGTGAAAGTCCGAGGGCAAATGGTAGCAGTCAGTTCTTTGCTCCTATCAAATAGGATTGGCCTCAGGTCATCAGATCTGGTGACAAACCCATGAACTATTTTGCTGTCTCTTAGGTAGAATTAAAAACTTCCTTATGAACCAGTTAGGATTATTTTTTAGTGAATTTAATACTGTTTTTTAATATTTAATTTTCATGTTAAATCTAAGTAAATATTTTGAAAATTCCTTTCATTCTATTTATTTATTTTTGCATGTGAGTGTTTTATCTGCATGCATGTTTATGTACCACATGCACAACTGGTGCCTGTGGAGGCTAGAATTGGAATCCCTGGAACTAGAGTTACAGACAGCTGAAGCTACCATGTAGGTTTTGGTAATTGACCCGAGCTATCACTGGCCCAAATCTTTAATTCAAAAAAGTACTTTTTTTTTTTTCCAAAATGACAGTTAACAAGAACAGAACTGAATGTTCCTTGATAATCATAAACATAATGAAACAGATTGAAGTTGATTATTAATCAAAAAATTCTATGGGGCTAATGAGAGACCTTTGTGGTTAAGCGTATTTGCTATTCTGGCAGAGGACCTAGATTTGGTTACATGGGGTCTGATGCCTTCTTCTGGCATTTATTGTTACCAGTCATGTATGGTACAACAACATACATGTAGTGAGACACGTAAAATGAAAAATGAGATAAAAAAGATCATTGTTTGAAGATAGTTTCTCTGTGTTTTCCTGGCTGTCCTGGAACTTGCTCTGTTTACTAGGCTGGCTTCAGACTCAGAGATCCACCTGCCTCTGCCTCCTGAGTAATGGAATTAAAGGTGTGCGCCTCTACCACTGCCATACTTAAGATATATAAAAAAAGTATGTATATGCATATATCTGAATATATATACACATACCTGTATATATTATAATAATGTCAAAAATTACCTACTAAACTTTCCCCAAATTGTTTTTATAATATCAAAAATTAATATATACACACATATATAAATTATTTAGTGAAATGGAATCTTTTTATGTAGCTCTGGCTGGCTTGAAACTTGCTGTGGAGATCTGTTTGTCTTCAATCTTCCAGAGATCCATCTGCCTTTATCTCCCAAGTGCTGGGATTAAAGATGTTCATTACCATGTACCACACTTTTTTTTTTTTTTTTACTTTAAGAGAATAGGTGTAAAACAACATCACTAATTCCCACAAAAGGTACAAATAGGTATTTTGCAAACATATTAAAAGTTGACTTTCTCTCTTCACTGTTTTTCCTTACATTTTAGAAATGTTCAGTGTATTTTTCCAAGCTTGCTTTTCTATACTTTAGAATTCAGACAAAAGATAGACATGACATTGCAGGGAGAATTTCTCTTTGTTTTGGCAGCTGCTCCCAAATAACCATCTAGAGATTTATAAACTTGGCCGAGAGCTCAGGCTTTTTACTAGCTAACTCTTACATTTTAAATTAACCATATTTCTTATCTATCCTCTGCCATGTGACAGTACCTTATTTTGGTATGGCACATTCATCCTATTTCTGTGTTTCCTTTAGACTCCTAAGACTCTTTTCCAGCATTCTCTCTGCCCCCCAAAATCCTGTCTAGCCATTGGCCAATCAGCTATTTATTAACAATTAGAGCAATACATATTTCAGTGTACAAATACTGTTTTACAGCATGATATCAATAAGGTTTTTTTTTGTTTTATTTATTTATTTTGGTTTTGGTTTTGGATTTTCAAGACAGGGTTTCTCTGTGTAATAGCCCTAGCTGTCCTGAAATTCACTTTGCAGACCGGACTGGCCTCCAACTCACAGAGATCCACCTGCCTCTGCCTCCTGAGTTGTGGGATTACAGGTGTGTGCTACCACCACCTGGACAGTAAGTTCTATTTTTAATACAGGTTCCCCATTACTAGTCCCACTCCTTTTTTTTAAATTTCTAAATGTCTGTTTATCTAGATGTATATCTAGATATATATTTAATTTTTATGTTCATTGGTGTTTGACTTGTATGAGTGTCTGTGTGAAGGTGTCAGATCTCCTGAAACTGGAATTTACAGACCGTTGTGAACTGTCATGTGGGTGCTGGGAATTGAACCCAGGTACTCTGGAACAACATCCAGTGTTTTTAACCACTGAGCCATCTCTCCAGCCCAGTGTCACTATTTTAACTTGAGTATTATAACCATTCATTCATTTATTCATTCATTCATTTTTTATGGTGCTAGTGATCAGCCCTAGGTCTTGATGCATCCAGGGTAAACACTTTACCAACAGAGCTGTATACCTAGTCCAACATGTTAACTTAAATCTCAGTATTAATACTTAATTTTTGATAATTTGGTAGTGACTCATGTATACCATTTGAAAATATTCAGTGAATCTTGGGTAGGTTTTTTGACTCATATTGGTTTAAAAAAAAATCCCACCTAATAAAGAAGAGAGTGATTAAGGGAGATACCCAACATCAACTTTGGTGTTCTTTTTGCATCTGCACACATTTGCAGGCACACCTGCATTTTGAACGTGAACTCACACAGATGCACATACAAAAGAAGTCCCATTTTGTATTCTGTATTTGTATAAGACCTGTACATGATCAACACATCAGTTAGCTTTCCAACAAATGGTAGTAATTGAGACTCTGGGTTACACAAAAACTAAGCATAAAAACCCACAAGAGGATGTGAATGAAGAGGATGTGAATGAGGAGGCAAGAACTGGAGGTGTATACGATGAAGATAAGTTGCTTATGTGTAAAACTGTTAATTAATGAACGCAATATATTTTATTTAAAAAAATCTCACTTTGAGCCAGGTAGTGGTGGCGTATGCCCTTAATTCCAGGATTTGGGAAGCATAGGCAGGCAAATCTCTGTGAGTTGGAGGCTAGTGTGGTCTGCATAGTTCCAATATCAATGATAATTTGTTGCATTTTCATTAAAAGTCTTAAAATATATTTGTATTTCCTTTTCATATTTAGAGTTGGTCAGAGGGGAGCTGGTCTTTCAGCCACCATTGCTAGGAGTGAGCATGAGATTTCTGAAATTATTGATGGTCTTTCTGAGCAGGAGGTAAGAAAATTAATTCACGCTAATTCATTAGTTATTTAAGCATTTCTGCCCTGTAGTTCAGGGGGTAAAGGTTTATCAATATGTAAATGCAGATGGTTAGATAATAATGCTTGAATGATTTCAGAGACTAAGACCAACTACTATTGGGATTCAAGCAATGTGATTAAAATTTTCACAAAGATTGTTTTGTCATCAAGAGACCAGGGAATAGTAAAGGAAATAGTTCTGATCGTCCTAGTGGTGGTACGCCTTTAATCCCAGCATTTAGGAAACAAGCAAGCAGATCTCTGTTAGTTTGAGGCCAGCCTGAACTACAGAGGGAGTTCCAGGATGGCCAAGGCCACAATGCTGTGGGAAGCAGAGCCAGGTGGCCAGCATATTGAATCTTGTTCCAGAGTCCCATGTTCTTTTCTCTTTCTATTGAATCAAGTCTACTTTTCCTAGCGTATTTCTACAGCCCACATTAAAAGCTAATGTTTGCTTTAGGCTCTGGGACTCAAATAATGGAGTGTACCATCAAATTACTCAGTCCTATTAAGTTAAATTAATAGTGAGGGAGAGAAAAGTTTCTAACTAGTCTGTACATACTGCCTGTATTCATTTATTTACATTTTAGAAGCTGTTTGTATTAGTTTTCCTCTAGGGTGTGAAAATAGCCTGTTCTTATAGAGTGTGTATTTGAATTGGTATGTGTTTTAAAGTTTTTATTGCATCTATTCACGGTGTGTCATATGTGTATATAATTATTTATCAGCTCTTGTCACTTGAGCCTTAAGGAGGTAGAAAATCAAATGATGGCGTTCATGAGCTGCCTTGGTACTCAGAACGTTGTACCAATTAAAGTAGACTTGTGCTTGGTGGTGGTTTCATAGCCTTTAATCCCAGCATTTGGGAGGCAGAGGCAGGTAGATCTCTGTGAGTTCAAAGCCAGCTTGGTCTATAGCGTGAGTTCCAGGACAGACAGGGTTACACAGAGACCCTGTCTTAAAAAAAAAAAAAGAAAAGAAAAAAAAATTAGACTTGTGCCAGTGGTTTTATCCTTCTTTCTCATTTCCGATTATTGTTTTCCTGAGGAGAAAATCTGAAGTGACTTTTGAACCTTTGTTGGGAGGATTGTAATATTCAACCACAGAGATATGTCCCACACTATGTAAGGAAGATATTTACATGCGTTTTTACATAATGGCCAAGTGTTAGGTCTCAGCACTTTTGTTTTTCTTTCCTTTCACTTTGCCTTTTTTTTTTTTTTTTGGTCCTTACAATGTTAGTGCACATATTAGCACAATTTCTATCTAGGCTAGGAGAGAGACATACACTTTTTTTCAATACATTTAAGTTATTGTTGGAAGATGTTTTTTGAAATCTTAAGTACATAATGCATATAGTCTTGCATGCTCTCAATATGAGTGATATACTTAGGAGCTTTAAAACACAACCATTCTATATTGGTTTTAAAATCATTGGAAAATGCATGATTGATAATATGAAATTTGTAGGTATAATTTCTATAATGACTAAATCTGTATTAAATTTCTGTGCATTTCATTTGGGTACATCTGAAAGCATTGCAAGGAAGCTTATCAGTTGAAGTGATTTCAAGCTGATGTGTTAGTGCCAAACACTGGTGTTCAAACTGATTGAATATACCCTCTGGAACTAGACACTTAGCAAGGACTTGACAACTTGGAAATCATTTTGGGAAAAAAAAGACCCTTAAATATAGAGAAATACTACAGCTTTATGACCAAGTTTTTTTTTAAAAAAAAAAATATACCAAATTGTGTTTATAAATATCTTAAGGTATTCTTTGAAAAAAAAACATACATATGCGATAGATTAAACTGGTTTAGATTAAAATGATAAAAGTGTTAAAATTTTAAATTACATTTTGTTTATTTATTTATTTTTCCCCCAAGACAGGGTTTCTCTGTATAACAGCTCTGACTGTCCTGTAACTTACTCTGTTGAACAGGCTGGCTTCAAACTCACAGAGATCTGCCTGCCTTTGCTTTCCGAGTGCTGGGATTATAGATGTGTGCCACTACTGCCCAAAATTTAAATTTTAATGGGTTACATTAAATTAGCAAAGAGTATTTAGTATTATGTGAGTTAAATAGTTTAAGATGAACGACTTTAAGATCCTAAGACCTTTGTTACCTGTTTTTCTATCTCTAAAATCATGCTATGATTATTTTTTACATCTACAATGAGGATGAAAGACTGGGGAGATGCTCAGAGGATACAGTCCCTTCCTGTGCAAGTGTAAGGACCAGAGTCTGTCAATGCCAGCTTGGGTGTGCTGGTCTGCCAATAGTTCCAGTACTTAAAAGGGTGGCTGGCAAGACCAACCTGCTTAGGCAAGCTTAAAAGACCCTATCTCCATGAATATAGTAGTGAGCAATGGGGAAAACTCCCAAAGATGCTCTCTGACGTCAAAAAAAAAAAGAACTAAAATTATGTTGAGACTAGTTTTTAAACGAGACGATTGTTTTCTGTCTTCTAGATAAAACGATTCCAAATATCAATTGCCTTAAGATTTCCTCAGAATAGTAAAGGATAAGCTGGGTGTGGTAGTTTGTACTTGTACCTCATCTCTGCATTGTGGGGCTGTGACAAGAGGATTACTTCAAATTTGAGGCCAGTCTGAGCTATAGATTCTTGGCCTGGACTCTGTTCCGCCCCCCCCCCCCCCCAAAAAAAAAAGAAATGACAAAGAAACAAATATTCCAAACAAAACCAACCCAAAGGTCTTAGGGTTTTTTTTTGGTGAATTTTCTGTGTGTAATTTATATAATTTGGTATAAATGTGTTAAAAATAATCACGGGCTGGAGAGATGGCTCAGAGGTTAAGAGCATTGCCTGCTCTTCCAAAGGTCCTGAGTTCAATTCCCAGCAACCACATGGTGGCTCACAACCATCTGTAATGGGGTCTGGTGCCCTCTTCTGGCCTGCAGGCATACACACAGAAAGAATATTGTATACATAATAAATAAATAAATAAATATAAAAAATAATTATAAGGACTGGAGAGATGGCTCAGCAGTTAAGAGCACTGACTGCCCTTCCAGAGTGCTTGGGTTCAATTCCCAGCACCCACATGGCATCTCACAACTATCTGTAACTCCCAGATCTTTTACCCTCACACAAAATAAATGCAGGCAGATAAAATAAAACTTATAAAAAAGCAATAATCATGTAACATGCTATGATATATGGCATTATCGTCATTAAATTAATGATACTTTTTTAAAATTTTGTCTTTCTGTTTTTGAGACAGGGTTTTTCTATGTAGCTCTAGCTGTCCTGGAACTTGCTTTGTAGATCAGGTGGCCTCCAACTCACAAAGATTCGCCTCTGCCTCCCAAGTGCTGGAATTAAAGGCGTGCGCCACCACTGCCTGGCCTGAAACTTTTTTTTTTTTTAAACTCTTAAAATCTATAGCCCTTTAAAATTTCTAGTTTAAGTATTTTTCTAACTAAATTGCATTTATTTTTTGCAGAATAATGAGAAACAAATGCGGCAGCTTTCTGTGATTCCACCTATGATGTTTGATGCAGAACAAAGAAGGGTCAAGTTCATCAATATGAATGGGCTTATGGAGGATCCGATGAAAGTTTATAAAGATAGACAGTTTATGAATGTTTGGACTGACCATGAAAAGGAGATCTTTAAGGACAAGTAATTTAACGGTTAAATTATTCTCTAATAGACATTCATATAAATTGGTAAAAGTATTTTGCATTACTTGAGAGTGAAATATTTCCACAAAACTTCCATCCAAATTTGACATTGGAAAAGATAGTGTGAGAAATAGAGAAATTCATCTTCCTGTAAGTTTGTAGGTTGGACAATGGTTGACAGATAAGAAATGGGGATGTGAGCCTTAATCCCAGCACTGGGGAGGCAGAGAAAGACAGATCTCTGTGAGTTCTGCAGTCCAGGACAGCCAGGGCTACACAGAGAAACACTGTCTCAGGAGAAAAAAAAAAATTAGAAACAACAGGGTGTTGTGGTATGCGCCTTTCACCCTCCACACTTGTGAGGCAAAGATTGGTGTGTCTCCGAGTTCAAGGCCAGCCTGATCTAAATAGCTCTCCTTCCCCCTAAATGCCGGTAGCTTTTCAACTGGGATTGTGGTCTCGAGAGCCTTGTCCCTTCCACACTGGAACGTTTGAAGACTCTATAGCACAGGTTTTGTGCAGCTAAATTTTACTTTGAGTTTACAAATGCAATGGTGATGTCATATCCAGAAGACAGCACTCCTTCCCATCTTTCAGCTCTTATATTTTCTTCTGCCCTCTTTTTTTTTTTTTTTCTCCCTGTTTTCTCAGTTTCTCGGGGAAATCCCCGTGATGTTATAGAAATCCTCTTTAGGGTGTTGAGTGATGTATTCTTAGTACTTTTTTTTATTGTTTAAACTCAGGTTTATCCAGCATCCAAAAAATTTTGGACTAATTGCATCCTACTTGGAAAGAAAGGTAAGAAAAACTTAGACTGAGATGTTTTTAGGCTTGTGATATTGCATGTGTGTGTGTGTTCTAACAAGCAGGAGTAGTTAATTAGAATTGATTTCACAAAGGATTATGATAGGTAAAAAGATTCTGGTGATTTTTTTATAATACCATAAAATATGTATAAAATGATAATTATAATTGCATTATAACCTCAAGCACAGGGGCTAGAGACGGTTCAGTGGCTAAGAGTGCTTACTGCACTTAGAGAGAACCTGAATTTGGTTCCTAGCACCCACATAAGATAGCTTACAACCAATTGTAGCTCCAGTTCAGGGTGATCTAACACCTCTGGCTTACACATACCTACACATGTGCACATACACATAATTAGAAATAAATGTTGCTGGGTGTAGTAGTACCTGTGTTTAATTCCAGCATTGAAGAAACAGAAGGGCAGCCTGGTATACATAATGTGTTCTAGGCTCTCCAGAGCTGCATACAAGTCTTAAAAAATTGAGCCAAGTGGTGGTGGCATAAGCCTTTAATCCCAGCACTAGGGAGACAAAGGCAGGAGAATTTTTGTGAGTTCAGCTTGGTTTACAAAAGCTAGTTCCAAGACAGACACCAAAGCTACACAGAGAAATCCTGTCTTGAAAAACCACAAAAAAAGAAAAAGAAAAAGTCTTAAAAAATTATGTAAGTAAATGGAATCCTTAGCATAAAACCAAAAGCAGTTTTCATCATTTATCAAAACTGATCTGATCTTCTGTTCCCCAAATAATTATTAATTTTGATAATTTTTAAAAGTTATTAGCTCTCTGGTTTAAATATCAGGCCTGATTTCCTTTTGCTTTTTTTTAAATTTTTTATTTTTGTAGTCAAGTAACTTTAATGTTTTTGATTAAAACATTAGAAGAGACAGTGATTATTTACTTGTATAGGAGAAGGAGAATGTATTACTAGTTAACAAAAATATGTTGAATGTGTCTGATAGAGCTTTGTGTCTTTAGCATAGTTTGGATCAAAGCAACTGTAGATGTCTTGTATGATAGTTCACTTGTTGTTTGTCTAGCCTAAATATACTTAAGGCCATATGTTTTTGTCTTTAATTCATGATCTTGTTACACTAGAAAATTTTCTTGAAAATATTTTATTTACATTTCAACATGAAATAAAATATATAAAAATTAAGTAAAATATTTTTCATTATAGAAATAAAAGCACACATTAAATAAAATGTTTTTTTTTCATTACAGAGCGTGCCTGATTGTGTTTTATATTACTATTTAACCAAGAAAAATGAGAATTATAAAGCCCTAGTGAGAAGGAATTATGGGAAACGGAGAGGCAGAAATCAGGTGTGTTAATTTTACTAAATAAATGTTTCAAAATTGATAAAATATGAAGACAAAAGAATATTCAGACAGGTATTATTTGCAATCCACAATTTAAAATATGCTTGGGCTGGAGAGATATCTTGGAAGCTCAGAGTACAAACTGTTCTTGTAGAGTTTTATTCCTAGCCACCTACATGTGACCTCTCACAAGCACCTCTAATCCTACTCAAGGAGATCAGATTTCCTCTCGTTGCCTCCATGGGCACATGGACTTTAATGCATATGTCCATACACAGACACAAACAAGTATATGTGCGCACGCACGCACACACACGCACACACACACACACACACACACACGAGAGAGAGAGAGAGAGAGAGAGAGAGAGTCTGTGTATGTGAAAAGTAGGAGTTTTATTTTATGTAAAAGAACTGATTGTTCTTGCAGAGGACCCAGTTTGGCTTTAAGCACCCCATAATAGGTATCTCACTACTGCCTGTAAGTCCAACTTCAGAATATCTGATGTCTGTACTCTTCTGGTATCCTTTGGTGTAAGTGCATGCACACACACATATGCACGCACATTAATCTTCAAAAACAAGCAAACAAATAAAACCAGGCAGTGATGGCACTTGCCTTTAATCCCAGCACCCTAGAAGCAGGTAAATCTCTATGAGTTGGCGGCCTACCTAGTCTACAGAGAGAGTTCCAGGAAAACCTTGTCTCAATAATAAACAAACAAAAACAAAAAATTTGGAAGAATTTGTTTCATTAAGACATGATATGTATTCATCATTCACACCTGTTAAATGTGTCACCATGAAGGTACATGCAGATAGAATTTTTATGTTTTCTATGTGTGAGCAATGATCAGTGCTGCCAGGCAAGTCATTATTAAAGAATACATTCTATTTTCAAATACTTGGTTTCTTTTCTCAGAAATTTGTGCTTTTCCTCTGTGTTGACACCATTTCTGTTCCAATCTTTACATTTGATATTTTTGTTTTTCTAAGTATTCAGAAGCATGTATCATTTAGCAATTTTGAATTTGGAAGGATTTCTGTCTAAACTGTTAGGTAGTCAGTAGTTAGGAAGAATGTTTTAGAGAGGATAAATTTGAGTATAATGCCAAGAGATTTATACCTAATCCTGTTCTGATAATTTTTATTTACAACCTTGGTTTTTGCATTTGTGTGCAATAACAGTGATACCTACCTGTTATTGTCAAAACTGTGCATGTTGGCAAAATCCTGAGAGTACAATGTAAAGTACGTAGGGAACACTCAATAAATAAATAGTAGCTGTCCTTGTCTTTATTGCCATCACCATTGCCTATTTTTCTTGGTTGACAGCTTTCATTCTCTGGAAATTTCAAAATTTAGTTATTTTGAAGGCATTAATTATTAATATATTTTGACAATATTGGTATAAGAAATTTTATTGCTTGAGTATATTTGAAAGAAAACACGAGGGGCTGGAGAGATGGCTCGGTGGTTAAGAGCACTGACTGCTCTTCCAGAGGACCTGGGTTCAATTCCCAGCACCCACATGGCAGCTCACAACTGTCTGAAGATCTAGTTCCAGGGGATCTGACACCTTCACACCAATGCACATAAAATAAAGTTAAATAAACCATAAAAATATTTTCAAAAAAAAAGAAAAGAAAACACGCCTAGTAATAAAATAACTGCATTCTCTCTGCCCCTTTACACTGTCAGATAACACAGTCATTTTGTTTCTAGGCAACTTAAAGAACCTCCTAAGTGGGGATTCACCAATTTTTCTGTTTTATTAACTTGAGAGTTTTGTTCTAATTTTCTAGATGGGTTTTCTGTGTACCCCTGGCTGTCCTGGAACTCATTCTGTAGACCATGCTGGCTTCAAACTCAAGAGATCAATCTGCCTTTGCCTTCAGTTCTAGGATTCAAGGTGTGCGCCACTACCTGAGAAATTTCCTTCCTTCCTTCCTTCCTTCCTTCCTTCCTTCCTTCCTTCCTTCCTTCCTTCCTTCCTTCCTTCCTTCCTTCCTTCCTTGTTTCTTTCTTTTTTTTTTTTTTTTTTTTTGGGGGGGGACAGGGTTTCCCTGTGTAACAGCCCTAGTTGTGCTGGAATTAGCTCTTGTAGATCAGACTGGCCTCGAACTCACAGAGATTTGCCTGCCTCTACCTCCTGAGTGCTGGGATTAAAGGCGTGTGCCACCACTGCTCAGCGAGAATTTTTCATGACTACAAGTAGAATGTATATATAGGTGTTAGAAATATAGTCAGATATAGCAGTGAGGAGTCTCTGCATCGGCTGTTGCTGCTCTAAGGTTCCCCAGGCAGTGATCACATTGAGTACAGATGCTTTTCACTTTTTTAAAAAATATTTATTTATTATGTATACAATATTCTGTCTGTGTGTCTGCCTGCAGGCTAAAAGAGGGCACCAGACCCCATTACAGATGGTTGTGAGCCACCATGTGGTTGCTGGGAATTGAACTCAGGACCTTTGGAAGAGTAGGCAATGCTCTTAACCTCTGAGCCATCTCTCCAGCCCTGCCTTTCACTTTTTCAGTTTGAATTTTCATTTGCTTTTATATTGTGCTCTTTCATTTGTAGTAAATATCTTATTTTATGCTAGGAGGAACCCGCCTAGCTGTTGACTCTTAAGGTCAGTTTTAAAGGAAAGAGAAACCCAGACAAGAACTGCTTGCATCTGTTGAAGGTACTTTTAGGAAAGTTTCCTTTTGAATGGGCCTTTTCTGCTGCAGCCAGCCTGCCAGGACTATTGAGGTTAGAACTTATCACTTACATCTTGGACCACATATACTGGTGGTTCTTTCCATATTTGCCTAAGCCAAAAGTAACTCCACCTAGCTCATTTTTAAACAAGAGGTATTTCCTTCTTCTCTTTAAAGTCAGTGATGTGATTGGTCTTTATCAAATTGCTCAGAAGTAAGACTTAGATCGGGTGGCAATGTCACCTTGTCTTACTGCTACCTTATCAGCATGCAGAATCCTGAGGTAACCTCTAGAAAAGTGTCCTGTACTTGAGTAGATTTTAATGCAACAAGACTGCCATTTCCACATTTTCTGCAGGGCTGGGAAGTGCTGCCTTCTTCCCACTGGCTGATTTAATGCAGTGCTCTAGTTGCTCATCACTCCCTTATACCAGGGAACTGAAGTCAAATCTTGCCTAAATTTCAGGCAGCAGGGAATTTGTGGGGTTTTAAAACACTGAAGTATATGGGAAATAAGATTATTTGTATTATTGAATTCTAGGGAAATTTTAATTTTTCCTTTTCTTCCTTCTTTTTCTATTTTTCTTTTTGGTTTTTTTTTTTTTTAAGATTTATTTATTTATTATATATACAACATTCCTTCCATGTATGCCCGCAAGCCAGAAGAGGGCACCAGATCTCATTACAGATGGCTGTGAGCCATCATGTGGTTGCTGGGAATTGAACTCAGGACCTCTGGAAGAGCAGTCAGTGCTCTTAACCTCTGAGCCATCTCTCCAGCTTCTTTTTGGGTTTTCAAAGCAGGGTTTCTCTGTAGCTATGGAGCCTGTCCTGGAACTAGCTCTTGTAGACCTGGCTGGCCTCAAACTCACAGAGATCCACGTGCCTCTGCCTCCTGAGTGTCTTCCTTATCTTCTATTTAATTGGTATGGATAAGCCATTTTATTGATTACAGAGCTAACATACGGGCGAGAATCATAGCTCAGTGGTAGAGCATATAGAAAGCTCCAGGTTCAATTCTTAGTATTGTAAAAGCAGCAGACAACCCAAAGAAGCTACAGCAAAAGAAAAATAAAACATTACTTTGGGCTGGAGAGATGGCTCAGCCGTTAAGAGCATTTCCTGACCTTCCAAAGGTCTGAGTTCAATTCCCAGCAACCACATAGTGGCTTACAACCATCTGTAATGAGGTCTGGTGCCCTCTTTTGGCCTGCAAGCATACACGCAGATAGAATATTGTATACATAATAAATAAAAAATACTTTAAAAAATCTTTAAAAAACACTCTAATAAAAGCTAACATACTAAACTAAAGGAGACTTTGTTAGTAGCATGCCATATTGCTGCTTCAGAGCAACAGTTGATTGTGTAGGGGTTGGGTAATTAGCATTTGAAATAGGTCTTGTGCCCACCTCCTGCTAGCAATGGGAAACCAGAGCTGAGTAAATCATTCCCATTTGTAAAATATATCATCTTATAGTTGTAAAGTACACATTTGGACCAGGCTGTGGTGACACACACACGTTTAATCCCAGCACTTCAGAGGCAGAGACAGGCAGATCTCTTGAGTGTTCAAGGCCAGTCTGGTTTACAGAGTGAGTTCCAGGGTAGCCAGGGCTACACAGAGAAACCCTGTCTACAAACAAACAAACAAACAAATCCAACAATAACAAAACCAAAACCACACATATGGAAATCCCCCTGATATCTCAGATTTTTTTTTAAAGTAAATATCAAGAAGCAAGTGAAATTTGGAAACTTAACTAGGTTGAGAAATTTGGAAGATGATATACAAGTGAGAGAATCATTAGTAAGTAGTTGATGCTATTCTTGATAGACTATGAAAACTTGATAGAATAACAGATCCTAGACCTTGATGCAGACCAGGAGATGAGCTGCAGTGACTGTGTGGGATTGGAGTGGCAGGAGCTGCAGGTGAAGAGAGGCCTCCTCATTTTCCTGTCTGCAGGTTTGGACAACCAATGCAGATAATGGGGCCCTTTGTGCTTTTTGCCTCTGGGAAGTTTAATGGGTATGGCTTGCTTTAGACTACTGACCTAGGGGACTCTTAGAAAAAGATAAGTGTCTACATCAGAACAGAAGTAATACTAAAAGACTAAGAAATGAGTCACAAAACCATCTATACCCTTCAGGGAATTTTCAGAAATTTTATCTGTAGTTTCAGAAGTGAGAGAAAGTCATCATAGGCTGATTGTGTAACAATGAAAAGGAAATTCATTTTGTTTATCTGTCCTCTATACAGTCTACATAATAATGGATATCACCATTGCATTTTGCTTCACACTTTGTTCTTCTTCCACCTTCTTCACTGCTCTTCTGCCCCTCTCTCCTTGATGTCCTGTCTTTCCTCATTCCCGTTGTCCCCTATGCTTTCAGGGCCCAAACTCTAGTGCTCTTTTACCCTTTTCCTGATGGTCTCCTCTTTCCCTCTCATGGTCCTGGTTTTATGGCATGCTGGCACACATTGACGTTTAAATCTATGTTTCACATGACAGAAAACATTTTTTATGTTGTCTGTCTGAGTCTGCTTTATTTTGCTTAACAGTGATTTTCTCTTCTATTTTTTGTAAATATCATAATTTCAGCTTGTTTAGTACATGAATAAAATGTAAATATGATAAAATGAAGTAGTGTATCACATTTTATTTACCCATTTATTTGTTGATGGGCATTTAGTTCGGTTTTATTTCATAGCCATAGTAACCAATGTAGTATGAACATAGGTGTGTAAGGATCCCTCTGACTATCCTTAAGAGTCTTTTGTGTCTTTGTACTTTTCTTATAAGGTTTCTTCTGATGGAATCTTTAGATGGTTCGATTTTTTTGTTCTCTATATTGATGGAGGAAACTGTAGTAATTTCCAGAGGGGCTGCATCAGTTACGTCCCTTGTCTATTCCTGTGTCTTAAAGTTTTTTTTTTTCCTCTAGCAATTTCAAAGTTTCAGGTCTCATTAAGATCTTTTGTTTTTTGAAATTAATTATTTTGGTATATGAGAGAGAGATGGACATTATTTTATTCTTGTACATTTGGATATTCGGTTTCCAAGTACCATTTACTAAAATGCCTGTCTTTTTTCCAATATATGCTTGGTTTGTTTTTTATTTTATTTTATTGTTTGTTTGTTTGTTTGAGACAGGGTTTCGCTGTAGCTTTGGAGCCTGTCCTGGAACTAGCTCTTGTAGACCAGGCTGGCCTCAAATTCACAGAGATCCGCCTGCCTCTGCCTCTACCTCCCAAGTGCTGGGATTAAAGGCATATGCCACCACTGCCTGGTCCAATATGTGCTGTTGACAAATTTGTTAAAAAACTAAGTGGTTTTAATTGTATGAGTTTATGGTCTCTATTTTATTGGCCCACATATAAGCTTTTGTTACTATGACTCTGTAGTATTATTTGAGATCAGATTTTGATACTTCTGGCATTTCTGTTTAGGATTGGTTTGTTCATTCGTGTCTTTTTGGTTTCCATATGATCTCTAAGTGGTTTGTTATTGTTTTATAATGCCATTGGCATCAGGGCAGTGATTTTGAGGACAGTCTGACCTAGATCTACCCAGCTAGTTCCAGGACAGCCAGGGCTACACAAAGAAATCCTGTCTCACCATAAATAAATAACAAAACGTAACAAAAAAAGAATGTAATTAAACTTTTGATGGAATTCTTTCAGCAATATTGCCATTTTAATGATTAATTTGTTCAATCTATGAACAGAGGTCTTTCCTTTAATGTTTTCTTTAATTTTGTTCTTCAGCATGTTAACATTTTCATTGTAGAATTTTCTTCATTTTATTGGTTACGTTTATTCTTAGTACCTCTTCCTCCCAGTAATATTGTTCCAATTGAATGTTGCACTTTTCATACAGTTTGCAAAATGATTTTTTTTTTTTTTTTGCAAAATGATTTCTTTTCGTATCTCACAAGTGATGGTTCGTTCTAGCAGCAGATTGCCCGTCCCTCACAAGAAGAAAAAGTAGAAGAAAAAGAAGAGGATAAAGCAGAAAAAACAGAGAAAAAGGAAGAAGAAAAGAAGGATGATGAAGAAAAAGAAGAGAAGGAAGACTCAAAGTGAGTTGAGCAGGAAGATATGTGTTATAGTTATTTTCAGAGCTGAACTTCATGTTACAGGTGTGAAATATGTGGTAACAGCCCAGAGAAACATGTGCTTTGACTAATAATTTCTTGGCATAATTAAGGAATGGAATATTTTAGTAAATAAAATGCTTGACCTAATGGCCTTATTGCCAGGCATGTTATTTTATGCCTGCATACCCATGTGTATACCTAGATTACTTTTTTTGGATGTTTTTTGGATAACGTTTTTTGGATGTTGTTAATATTTTTAGAGACAGGGCTTTTCTATGTACCTGTGACCTTCCTGGAACTATGAATCTGTGTCAACCAGGCTGGCCTCAAACCCAGAGATTCACCTGCCTTAGCCTCTGGGAATAAAAGCATGCACCACCAATTGGTATTTTTATTTTTATCTTTTTGTAAAGAGAGGGTCTTGATGTGTAGCCCTGATTACTCTGGAACTTACTGTTTAGATCAGGCTGTCCTCCTACTTGTGGCAGTTCTCCTGCCTTTTGTCTTAGAAGTGCCAGAATTACACGATTACAATCATGATTCAGATACTGCTATTCTAAGCTATAGGCTCCAATACTTTGTAGTTATCACTAAGGTATGTTGAATATAATTTAGTGTTTGCTTTAGAAGATCTTTTCCAGCCTTTAGACAGTGTTAAAATGCCAAAAAAGTAATAGTCTGTGTTTTTTTTTTTTTATTTGTTTTTGTTTTTTGAGACTTGGCGTTTTTTCTGTGTAACCTGACTGTCCTTGAACTCACAGAGATCCACTTTCTCTGCCTCCCAAGTGCTAGCACCACCACTGCCTGGCTGAAAGTAGTAGTTTTAATGTATGTATATATTCTTGCTGACTTATTCAACATATAAAATGTAGTTCTATGTTACCAGCTTTTCTGTTTCCTTAATATGTGATAAAAGTCTTTTGAAGTGTCTTGAGTCAGTAAGAGCTATTGAAAATCTCATAAGAGTTTTAGGTAAAAATTGAAAGAGGTTACATAAATTTATGCAATTTCTATTTAAACAGTCTTCTTTGCTGTATCTATACTTTTAAATCACAAAAACTTTCATTTGCTTTTGTTTCTAGAGAAACTACCAAGGAAAAGGACAGAACAGAAGGCGCAACAGAAGAAACTGAAGAAAGAGAGCAGGCCACACCCAGGGGACGAAAGACAGCTAACAGCCAGGGGCGCCGGAAGGGCCGCATCACTAGGTCTATGACAAGTGAAGCTGCAGCTGCCAGTGCTGCTGCCTCAGCCACTGAGGAGCCCCCTCCACCCTTACCACCGCCACCAGAGCCCAGTTAGTAGAAGAGATTGCTTTGTGCAGGGGTGTAATCATGAGTGATAAAGTACGGCGGGGCCTGCCAATATTGATAACCCAGAAGTTGACTTTTAAGGCTGTTCATTAATTTATTAAACTTATTTAATTTTATTAAAGTAAAATTCTTTTGGTTAAAAAGAACATTAGCTACAATGTAGTTTTTCTTTTACTATTTGGCATGCAATTTACTTGGCATATCACATAAATATTCTTTCTTTTTTCACATTAAAACATTTATTCATTTATGGATATGTCTGAGCATATGTGAGTGTTGGTGCACACGGGCCACTGGTCAGATATTGAGGGTCTAGAACTTTTGTGATTGAACTCAAAGTGACAGGCTTACAACATGAGTACATTTACCTGCTAGGCTGTCTTGCTGGCCCAACTTTATAGTTTTTTTTTTTTTAAATTATTTTAAGAGTTATCTCTCTTTATTAATTACTTTAAGTTATTTCTTAAATATATTATACTATACTATAGTATAATGTAAGTATAATATAACATAATTTAAAAAATTATTTTAATTGTCTTTTTTTTTTTTTTTTTGAGATAGGATTTCTCTCCTGTTCTTTAATTTATTGGAGCCTGTCCTCGTCTCAAACTCACAGAGATCCACCTGCCTCTGCCTCCTGAGTGCTGGGATTAGAGGCGTGTACCACCACCCAACAAGGGTTATCCCTTTATTAATTATTTTAAGTTATCTCTCTCTAGGGATTTTGTTTTTTGAGATTTAATTACTTTTATTTTATGTGTATGGGTGTTTTGCCTGCATCTGTGTTTGTGCACCATGTGCATATTTGGTATCCTTGGAAGTCAGAAGAGGGTATTGGGTTCCCTGGAACTAGAGTTAAAAGACAGTTCTAAGCTGCCATGTGGGTGCTGGGAATTGAACCCAAGATCTCTTTAAGAAGCAGTCAGTGATGTTTCCTTCTGAACTATCTTTTCATGTCCAGTTTTATAATTTTAAAGTATTCATAATTTCTATTTTACTTCTTAAATGCCTTGCTATATAGGCATTTTGCTTCTGAATTAAATGTGAAGTTAAGCATTTCCCTACTGTGAGTGGTTAAACTGTCTTGTTGCTCCATTTTAAACCAGTATGGACAGCACTATAATGAAAGATGTCTTCCTGCACTGAACACTTTCTGCTAATTTGAGGAATAAATTTTTAGGCAAGATATACTGGACTTAAGAATAAAACTTTAGGCCGGGCAGTGGTGGCGCACGCCTTTAATCCCAGCACTTGGGAGGCAGAGGCAGGCTGATCTCTGTGAGTTTGAGGCCAACCTGGTCTACAAGAGGTAGTTCCAGGACAGGAACCAAAAGCTACGGAGAAACCCTGTCTCAAATCCACAAAAAAAAAAAAAAAACCCAACAACTTTATGTTTTGTATAAAGTAGTGTCACATTATTCTTTCAAAGGGTTGTAGTGGTTACCAGTTTTATCATAAAATGAGATAGAGAAGACAATGCATGTTGTACAGATGGTAGGAATGATGCAGCAGAACCAAGCACTGGGAGAATGAAGATGGGCCCAAGCAGGTCATAGTGCTCTTGGCTTTCTCTTGAGCTGTGTCTTCCTTTGCTACAAAGCAGGGAGCTTGCAAAGTATTTTAAATAAGTGATTGATCTGATTGGGTTATATGGAAAGATGATTTCTGCTGTCACAGGAAGGAAGAGGCACTATGTTCTTTTGTTGTTGCAGTAGAGGGGCGGCAAAGAGGTTTGTTATGCTGGAGGTAGACTTTCTCTCATCAGGAATGTAGCCAAAGGTGAAACTTTGAGAATAGTGAGAACATTCTTGACACCCAGAAGTGTGGAACTTTTCCATCTAATTGGCTGTTCAGAAGCTGATACTATCTAATTTCATAAATGGTAAATAAGTTAGTTATCAGTAAAATGGTCCTTGAATGGATAGGCCAATTTTGATTTCTTTAGCCTGAGTTGTTTTTTTTTTTTTTTTTTTTTACTTTCAGTTTCTACTGAGCCGGTAGAGACCTCACGATGGACTGAAGAAGAAATGGAAGTTGCTAAAAAAGGTAATGTATAATAATGTGAAATGTTCAGAGTTGGTTTTTCGTTTATTTATTTTTAAGATTAGTAGTGAGTGGAATCAATTTAAAAAAAATTTTTTAATTGAAAAGCGTAGGCCAGCCACTGGAGAGATGGCTAAACAATTAAGAGTACTGACTGCTCTTCTATGAAGACCCAGGTTCAGTGCCCTGAACTCATATGGTGGCTCACAATCGTATGTAACTCCAGTACCAGAGGATTCAATTCTTTCTTCTGGCTTCTGTGGGCACCAGGAATGCAGATGGTGTATACATATATAAGCAGGCAGAAAACCTAAATGCACATGTGAGTGCACACATGCCTGCGCTACTTAGTAATTCATAGTCAGCAGTTGGTGAACTTACAGTGTGTATGCATGATATATACAGTGAAGCCCATGTGGAGTTCAGAGGAATCCCATGCTTCCATTCTGCTTTAGAGGCAGAGTCTCTTTGCTATGTTTTTGCTGCACTGTGCTGATAAGCTTTCAGCCATTTCTCTTTCTGCCTCCATCACTCACACAGGAGGCCTGCTTTATGGGTATGTGTCACTGCATCTGGCTTTATGTGTGGGTTCTGAGGTTCAAACTCAGGTCATTAGGCCCCTTCATAAATACTTTACCAACTGACCCTTCTGCCTAGACCTAGTTAATGCTTTAGATTATATTTCACCATGGAATTGAGTCAGAGGTAATTGTAAAGTTTATAAACTTCATTTATAAATTATAAATATTATATTATTTATAAATTATAAAATGGCAAAGATAAACGTGCCATTAGAAAGGTCAAGGAGACAATAATTTGAGTGCTATACCTGCTACTTTAATAGCTGGGTGGTCTTCATTGCTTCACAGAACTTTATATACTTTGTTTCCCATCATTGTTTACTAGTGCAGGAAAATCTGAAAAAATTTCATACAGGATAAACGGTAATTTACAAAAAGATAACACAACTTACCTTGTAATCGTCAAAAGAAATTATTATATGTAGCTTGGCCATTTGTTGACCTGTTTGATATTAATTTACTTACTATTTAGCAAATAGTGAATGTTATCTCCTCACCCCCCAGGGTTTCTCCTGGTTGTTCTGGAGCTGGCTTTGTAGTCCTTGCTGGCCTCAAACTCACAGAGATCTCCCTGTCTCTGCCTCCCAAGTGCTGGAATTAAAGGCATGATCTACCATGCTCAGTTGAATGTTACATCTTAAAAATCATATACAAGCAAAGTTTTAAAGTGCTTGTTTTTAAATATTTTTGTCTGAAATTTATTTACCATGAGTGGCAGATGCTAAGTTTATACAATTGTTAGAGAGATTTGCACTTTCCTCTCACCCCATTGTCAGTGTCCCGGTTAAGTGTGGGCATAGTAGCTGACTTGTAGAGTGACTTTTTCCAGGCAGATTGTTCTAAGATACTTAGTCACCACCTATCTTCAACGCCTTCTAGGCAAGTCTTCCTAGTGACCCTAATGATCTTTTAGTTTTCCTTTTCCTCAGTGTGTGTGTTTGTGTTTATGTGTGTGAGCATGCATGTGTATGTGTGCGCACTCATGTGAATGTTATTGTACATGGACACTTGTTCATGGATGTGTAGATGCATGTGACCTGTTTGAGTACAGTTGTAGATGTACATATATGTAGGTGCATCTCTTTTGCTTGTGCTGCAAATACTTCTGATGGAGTTATTGTCCCAGCTCCTAGTTTTCTTTTTTATGTGTGTTTGGTTTTTTATTTTTGAAGCAACATATCATATAGTCTAGTCTCAAGCTAGGCCTTGAACTTCTAGTCCTTCTGCATCAGCCTTCCAAATATTGGAATTACAGGTATATGCCACCATACCTGGCAGATCTTCCAATTTTCATTATAAAAGGGAGCTTTTTGTTTGTTTGCTTGTTTTTGTTGTTGTTGTTTTTGTTGTTTTTTTGAGACAGGGTTTCTCTGTAGGTTTGGAGCCTGTCCTAGAACTAGCTCTTGTAGATCAGGCTGGCCTCGAACTCACAGAGATCCTCTTGCCTCTGCCTCCCGAGTGCTGGGATTAAAGGTGTGCACCACTACTGCCCGGCTTAAAGGGAACTATTTATATTAATCTTCAAAACCGATGTTTATCTCTGTTCACTATTTATCTAATTTCATATAGCTCTCTATATAAATTTATGTATTATTTATATATTAAATTACATATGTGTATTCTTTAAGCATATGTATGTGTGCTTGCATATATTTAGTGCGCAGAGAAATACTAAAGTGGTGTTTTGTTTTGAAGGTGAACCAGGGCCACATGGGTGCTAGGCAAATACTTTATACCTGAACTCTTTGACTAGACCTATTAATGGTAAATCTTTAAAAAAGTGTTTGTGCATTAACTAACAACAAGTTCTGTTTAGAAGTTTTATATACTTGATGGGCTGGAGAGATGGCTTAGTTGTTAAGATCACTTCCAGAGGTCCTGCCATCAGTTCCCAGCAACCACACGGTGGCTCACAAACATCTGTAATGAGATTTAGCACCCTCTTCTGGCATACAGGCATACATGCAGACAGATCACTACATATATGTAAAATAAATAAATCTTAAAAAGTTTCATATACATGAATAACTTATATTTGAGTTTGTAAGTATCTGAGCCATTACTGTAGATCCAGTTTTATCCTTATCCCTATGGGATCTATGTGAGGGCCAAGGTTTAGCTTCTCTCTAGCAAGCATGTATTAAATTTGGAGAAATATATAGAAATATAAGTGAGTTTAATGGTAGTAAGTATTTCAGCAAGTATTGAAATATATTTAATAACTGAAAGCATACGTTCAGGGCTGTTGGTTTCACGTTAGTACTTAAGTTGCTTTAATATTTCTAATACTTGTTTAAACAGGTGACTGATCACTTAATGTTTGATATATTTTTTAAATTGCAGGCCTAGTAGAACATGGTCGTAACTGGGCAGCTATTGCCAAAATGGTGGGAACTAAAAGTGAAGCCCAGTGTAAAAACTTCTATTTCAACTATAAAAGGCGGCATAATCTTGACAACCTCTTGCAGCAACATAAACAGAAAGTGAGTAGATTAATAGTGGTAAGTCTTCTGCGTATCAGTTTTTATTTAGAAATGGTTTGATCCCCAGAAGCCTCTTGGTAGAAAGAGAGAACTAACCTTTGGCTTCCATACTTATGATGCATATACACACTTTGTCTCTTATAATAAATTTGAATACAAGTTAAAAGAAAAACCTTAAGTCAGGTGGTGATCTCACATGCATTTTAATTCTAGCACTTAGGAAGTAGAGACTGGCTGATCTCTGAGTTTTAGGTCAGCCTGGTCTACAGAGTGAGTTCCAGGGCAGGCTCCAAAGCTATAGAGAAACACTGTCTCGAAAAACCAAAACAAACAGGACCCCCCCCCAAAGAAAACCCCTCAATTTAATCATTTTAGTCATAAAGACTTCAATTGTTTACCTATTAATCTTTGTCAAAAACTATCTCAAGAATACATTGTGTAATTTTAATATTTTTCACCTCTTTGTATTACATATAATTTGCAAGATAGAACATTCTGCTTTACCAACAAAATAACTTTGCCCTCAGTACCGTAAAAGAAATGGGATAGTAATACCAAGAATAATTTGCTGCCTGTACAATTGTATAATGCTTTGATGTTTATTTTACCATCAATAGTATGAAACATTAAAAATTACTTAAGCCTTATGCGATGGCGCATGCATTTAATCCTAACACTCAGGCATCAGAGGCAGAAAGATCTATTAAGTTTGAGGCCAGCCTGGTCCACAGTGTGAGTTCCAGGACAGCCAGAGCTACTCAGGGAAAAACAAAAGAAAAAAAGTTTGCTTAATTAGCTTAAAGAAGAATTTTAATTGCATATGAATAAAAATATATTTTTATAATCATTAATAGAAATAGTTTTCAATTTATAGCAGGGAATATTCAGTTTATACATTTAGGTTTTCAAAAGTAGAATGTTTTTAACTATGTGAAACTATGCAAAACCTTTAGGTGTACACTTAAAGATTTCAGTCTGTGTCTACTTATCTAAAAGACTAAAATGAAATGTACCAGTCAGTATATTTAGAATGTCTACTTATTTAGGAATTATAAAATTTCAGGTTTTCAAATACAATTTTCTGTCTTTTTTTTTTTGTTCTTTGAGACAGGTTTTCTCTGTAGCTTTGGTGCCTGACCTGGAACTAGCTTTAGTAGACCATGCTGACCTTGAACTCACAGAGATCCGCCTTCCTCTGCCTCCAGAGTGCTGGGATTAATTTTCTGTCTTATACATGTCATGTTTGTGTTGTTTTTATTAGAAAGTGATTTTTAATGGAAAAAATATTGTTTGATCTAGGGGTGGTATAAAATTTACAGTTTCCAAAATTTGGTTCAGATCAGTCTTTCTGGAGTATATAAGGGTTGAAGCAAGGTCTCATGGGATAGGCCAGGTTGGCCTTGAACTTGAACACCCTTCTGCCTCTGCCTCCCAGATGCTGAGATGCAGATGTCAGTGTGATTCAGTGCTAACTTTTGATAGGTTTCATGAAAGTCATCTATTGCCCAGAAGGCCTTTTTTTAAAATTTATTTATTTTTTTGGTTGGCATATATTCCCTTCACCTCCAACATAGGTTTTTGCCACACCCACAGACTTCCTGACCATTGTGTGCATCTAATAGAATTCTGTGTTGTTTCAGGAATGAACTGTTTTGGTTTTTTCCCTTTTGCTTATTTAATTCATAATAATCGAATTACTATTTCGTACCTTTAGGCTTCACGAAAACCTCGTGAGGAACGAGATGTGTCTCAATGTGAAAGTGTTGCTTCTACTGTTTCTGCTCAGGAGGATGAAGATGTTGAAGCCTCCAATGAAGAGGAAAATCCAGAAGATAGTGAAGGTATCTCAGAATATTAAATTGTGTTGTGGCTTCTGTTACGAATACAAAACATCAAATACAAAATTCTAGTTTATTCCTTGATTGTGTAGTAATTGCATCACTGAGAAAATAGTGTTTCACTGTTTTCATGGCCTAGGTTTGAAAATAATACATTTATTCATTTGATCAACAAGTATTTATCTCTGTGTACTTAAGACTGTACAGGTGGTACAACCAGAAGGACTTGACAGTGACCCTCCTGCATCAGATGCTAAGTCTTTGCTTGCCTCTGTGTGTATCATTGCCAAATTTACTTATTCAGTTGTTATTGTAAGTTACTATTTCTTTCATTTTAATGCCTTGAGGTTGATTTGTTTCATATTTTAAGGTTCACATATCATACTTTTTCATGTTTCAAGTCTGGATTACATTAGATTTCTGAGTAGAAATAACACCCACCTATGAAACCAAGGTACAGTTGCTTAAGTAGATAAACCCAGCTTCCTGAAATTGGATGTTTGTTAGTTATTAGAAGAAACAAGGCACCAATCATTTATTTTAGTTTTTATTGCCACTCACCATTTTGTGTAAATTGCCTTTGTAAATTGAGTGTTTCTGCTGTGAGGATTCTTATAATATTATTTGCTATATGCCCACTTTATTTTCTTTTTGGTTTTTGTTGTTGGTGTTTTTTTTTTTTTTTTGAAGCCTGTCCTGAAACTCACTCTTGTAGACAAGGCTGGTCTTGAACTCATGGAGATCCACCTGTCTCTGCCTCCCAAATGCTGGAATTAAAGGCATGCACTACCACTGCCTGACTTGTTTTGTTTTTAACTAGAGTTTAAACTGTGTATAGAGTTGTTGGTATTTTCCTTGTCAGCTCTTCTATTTTATATAAACTTAGGAAGCTCTATATGCTACAGTAAGTCAACTTTTTCTCCATCAGATTGTTTTGTTTTATTCTTTAAATGGGTCAGTTAATACAAGAGAGTACTGGAGCGAGCTCAGACTGAGAGTCAAGACTGAGAATAGTGCAGGACAGCTTGAAGTGTTCTTATTTCTTCCAGGTCTCTTAAACATCAGTCACTTTCTAATGAGAACTCTCATTTCCAAAGCTGTGTATCTATTAACTACTATTCCCCATTGTTGCAAATGTGAATAAAATCTTACTAATTTCAGTTATTTACAATTACCGTGTTATAACAGTACATGTTGCATTTCATAACTTGAGTGTTAGAAACCATGTCAACATAACTTTTATTAAACTGTAGTTTTGTAATCATTCTATTTTATTATCAATGTTTTATTGTCCCTAATTTTTAAATTAAACTTGATTATATTCTGTGAATGTTTAGGAAAATACCAGTATATACTGGAGATAGTACTACCTGAAGTTTCAGGAATCTTCTGGGGATCTTGAACAGTGCTCCCTGTGGAAAGGGGATAGTTGTATTAATTTCTGGGTTACTGTAGTAGAGTAGTGTAAATTGAGTGGGTTAAACTACAGATATGTGCTTTTACAGTTCTGGAGGTAGAAGTTCAAAGTCAAGGTGCTAGACAAGCTCCGTCTGTCTTGTAGACTTGCTACCTTCTGCCTTATTTTGTCCACTCATATCCATTACTTGTGCATTCCTGTATTGCTTTCTCTGAACAACAATCCACCCTTATGACCTCATTTAATCTCAATTGTTTCTGAAAAGCAGATGTAGTCTGCCTTATCTCAGATGCAGTTAGGAGTTCAACACTGAACTTGTGAGGAAGGAACACAGTTCAGCCCTAGCCTCGTTTCATACATTTGTATACATGAGCAGGACTGAAGATTTCCACCCTGCAAAGGCCCAAGACCAAAACAAAACTTTGTGGTTTTTATTCCCCCTCTCCTTCTTTTATTGTGAAAACTTTTTTCTTTCACTTGGAAGTATGAAAATAAGATAGTGTGTGAGTTTGATCTGATGTTCATGCTATGGTCAGCCTGCGTTATCTTTAGTACTCTCCTTATAATAGAAACACATTTGTCCAAATATTTCCAAGCTCTCTTCTCGCTTCTTTTTAGCTCAGCTTCTTTTACATGGTGTCCTAGAGGATAAAGTTACTGGAGTTTACATGACCTATGACCTCATGTTTCCTGCTGACCCTCAAGAGGTTCCGTTAATGTACTCACTGTATTATGTGGCAAGGCTCTCCTGAGTAGATTAAAGGCAGCTGGTTGTAGATAGGATAATACCGGTCTATGCTATCCTAAAATGTCCAGCTAATTATTTATCTATGGTGAGAAGAGTTAAATCTGGAAAACCAAATTTGACTAAAATTGTTGAAATAAGAGCGGCGGGGCTGCGTCCCCGGCACCTGGCCGCCCGCATGGCTAGCTTATGCCCGAAATAATTACACGGAAACTGTATTCTTTCAAACACTGCCTGGCCCGGCTAGGTCCAGTTTCTTATTGGCTCTTACATATTGTTCTAACCCATTTCTAATATTCTGTGTAGCCCATGAGTTGGCTTACCAGAGAGGATCTTAACCTGCGTCTGTCTGGAGTGGGAGCATCATGGCGACTCACTCACTCAGCTTCTTTTTCCCAGCATTCTCCTCTGTCTACTCCGCCTACCTAATTTTCTGTCCTATGAGGGCCGAGGCAGTTTCTTTATTATTAACCAATGAAATCAACAGATAAGATACAAGACCCACCTCCATCATAAAATCTGGATTAAGATTTTCGTTCTGAGTCACTAAGGGCTTGCCCATTTATTTTCTTAGTTTTAGAAAAGAATGGTTTGTTTAGCTGGTGCTTTGTGAATGGTTTGTTTAGCTAGTTTTCTGTCGTTTGGAAGAAGATACCTGAGAAAGGCATGTATTGGAGTCTTTTAATGTTTTTAGGATAAGAAACTTAATAACTTTCCTCACTATATAATCATAATTAAAGGTCAAGTCACGTTTTTTGGTAGCTTTTCATTTTTTTTAAAGATTTATTTATTTATTAATGCATACAGTATTCTCAGTCCTCTGCCTGTATGTCTGCCTGCAGACCAGAAGAGGGCACCAGACCCCATTCCAGATGGTTGTGAGCCACCATGTGGTTGCTGGGAATTGAACTCAGTACCTTTGGAAGAGCAGGCAATGCTCTTAACCTCTGAGCCATCTCTCCAGCCCCACTTTTCATTATTTTTATCTGACTTTTGGCAATTGCTTCCATTTTTTAAGCTTTGCCTGAACTCTAGCTCATGCATCTACCTTTTAAGTTTCACTTGTGTACCAAAGGCCACTTCTAAGTTGATATCCAGAGCAGGTTGATGCTATAGTCCCACACTAGGCTGCTCTTTCTCACCATCCTTACCTCTGTCAGTTACTTGACTAAAATCCCCCCCCCCCCTTACGGTACATCAACAGATAGTGCCTGCTCTGTTTGAATATGAGGTCAGGTCTCCTTATTCCCATTGCTGGTCTCTTCTCTATGGTATTTTCCTGTTTGGTTCTTTTGGTTGCATTCTGGTTTTTTTGTTTGTTTTCTACCCAGAAGCTGGATTTTTCTTTGTAAAATGTAAATCCAACTGAACTTATTCCTTATACCTCAAGAATAAGAGCCCAAAGCTTTCTTGGTGATTGATGTGACTGCATGAGTTTACTGTTGTGCCTCTGAGCTGTCTGCTGGTTGTATTTCCATTCGCCTGTTCTCTTCTTCGATCACACCATCGCCTGCTATTCTGAGCAGGGTAATCACCCCATTCTGAGCTTGACACTTTGTGACAATTGTCCATGAATTTTCCCAGATCTGCCCAAAGTCCACTTTTTCCTTCTTTTAGGTCCCTTTTCAGGACATTTCTTTACCTTTTATAGTCCTCTCACTACTTATTTGGTTTATATAATCACTGTATCTATTATCATGTAGTATATTTAAAATATTCATTATTCATTGTCTATTTCACACTAGAATGTAGGCTCCATGAAAATGTGCAGTTTGTGGGGTTCAAGAGATGGTTCAGTGGTTAAGAACACTTTTTTGTTATAGAAGAACCAAGTTTAGTTCCAGCACCCAGGTGGTAGCTCATAGTCATCTCTGCTAACTCCAGTTCTAGGGATCTGATGCACACAAACACAGGCAAAACATACATACATATAAAAATAAAAGAAAAAATATTTTTAAAAATATAATTTATTTTCATTGCTGTGTCCCCATACCTCAAACAACTCTGCGCATGCACATATTTGGATAAGGGAAAAACTGATTTTCCAGTTTTAAAATTATCCTGTGTTAAAAAATGTTTATTCACAGATGGTCATATAATACTCGTTTTTCCAAGCCAACAATATAAGTTTGTCCCCAGTGTTTCTATTGCCGTGATTAACACAATGACCAAAAATAACTTAAGGAGAAAAGGGTTTATTTTTTCACTTCATCTTACAACTCAGATCACACTATCACCAACGGAAGGCAAGGCAGGAACCCAAGGTACAAATCTGGAAGTAGAAACTGAAGCAAAAGCCCTGGCGGAGTGCTGTTTACAAGCTTGCTCAAGTTAAATGTTCAGAACTTTCTTCTGCTCTCAAAGACTACCTGCCCTGGGATGGCACACCTCCCCTATCAGTCCCCAATTGAGAAAATGCCTCGAAGGCGTGCCTACAGGACAGTCTTAAGGTGGCAGATTCTCAACTGTGGTTCGCTCTTCTCAGATTACTCTAGTTTGTGTCATTTAGACAAAAACCAAAAGCCTCAACCTGGACAGACTTCATGGCTTCATAGTGAACCTGTTTTTCTAAAGACATTTCTGTGTGTTATCCACCTTTTACCATTAAAAAAAAAAAAACTTTCGCCAGAATGTGTCTTTCATGGATTATTTTTGTTTAGTTTTGTTATTCCATCTTTTCTTTGCCTTTAAAATAAACCTTTTTTTTAGACATCTAAAAGAGTTTTTTACTTTCAATTTCAGAAGGTCGAGACAATTTGATCTTTTACACTTTTAGAGCTGTTTTCACTTCTCTGTCACCACACCAGTCAAGTTCATCCTAAACAAGCATGGTTTCTGTCACCACCTGCAACCCGTTTATTATCAGATGTTTATGCTGTATCATTATCTTTAAGGTGCTGAAAATAGTTCTGATACAGAAAGTGCTCCCTCTCCTTCACCAGTTGAAGCTGCCAAGCCCAGTGAAGACAGCAGTGAAAATGCTGCTTCTCGAGGAAACACCGAACCTGTGGCTGAGCTTGAGGCCACCACTGACCCTGCACCCTGTGCATCTCCCTCTTCAGCAGTTCCAAGCACAAAACCAGCTGAAAGTGAAAGCGTGGAGGCCCAGGCGACTGACAGTGCCAGTGTGGAGACAGCAGAGCCAATGGATGTAGACCGTGAGGAGTGCGGTACTGAAGCCAGTTCTGTTCTTGATCCGCCAGCTGCTCCCAAAGCCGACTCTGTGGACGCAGAAGTGCGGGTGTCAGAAAACACTGCGTCTCAAGGTGAAGGAGATGCCAAAGAAAGAGACTTGGAGAGCACCAGTGAGAAGACCGAGGCTAGAGATGAAGACCTGGTGGTGGCTGAGCAGATGAATATCCAGAGACCTGAGCCACAGTCAGACAACGACTCCAGTGCCACATGCAGTGCTGATGAGGATGTGGATGGGGAGCCTGAGAGGCAGAGGTGAGACTGGACCTTGTTTCGTCTCTGCTTTCTAACCGCCACAGATATGGCTACAGAGATGGCTCCTGTACAGATAATTACTAATTCCTCACAATCCATGGTTTTAAGATTGAACAGTGTGTGTGTGTGTGTGTGTGTTTGTATGATTTTTTTTTAATAGTGCAATGATAAATACCTTCTGTATCTGCATTGTTACATTATTCTGGGATAGCAGAGGGAGGGAGTGGTTTTCAGCCAGCAGTGTTGTGACTAAAACCATGGTCACACTGTGGTGCTTGAAGTTGGTAGCAGTGGTAGGTGTTGAAGACAATGGAAGGAGGGCCTTGGCTTTACCTTTAGGTTTATTTAATATGGTTTGTTTAGCCCAGTGTTATAGAATAAAGGAAATGCTATAAGGAGATATGCCATTGTTGAAAGGTTTTATATATTATTGCTGTTTTGGGGTTTGGGGACAAGCTTTTGTTATGAGGTCACATTGAGCCTGAACTTGCTAGGTAACCCTGGCTGGCCTTGCATTTGTGGTATTCCTTCTTCTGTTTCCTACTGCAAGCATTAGAGACATGCCTGTGAAGAGTTCTTTTCTCTTCTTTCATTTTTGTGTGTTGCTGGGTATCAAAGCTAGGACATTGTCCATGTACTATAAGCACTCTGACTGAGCTGTATCTAGTCCCTGACGTTTTAAAGACCATAACTTAGTACAAGTTAGCAGAAGTTAAATTGACAATTTTTGATATTGGTTATAATTTGAAATTAGTCATATTTGTGATATAAAATATCAGATATAATACAAATTGATTATTTAGATTTTGTGAGAAATGAAGCGTGTGTGCCATCATGGTCAGAAGATAACTTATGGTAGTGGGCTTTGTCCACCATTGGCTTCCAGGTACTGAGCTCTTTCATTAGG
Organism: Alexandromys fortis; assembly: GCF_014885135.2. Classification (NCBI taxonomy): domain Eukaryota; kingdom Metazoa; phylum Chordata; class Mammalia; order Rodentia; family Cricetidae; genus Alexandromys; species Alexandromys fortis. The sequence goes on along the minus strand of NW_026068025.1, from coordinate 3,493,909 downwards.
CTTAGTGACAAGGGCCTTCTCGCTGAGTCATCCCACTAGTCCACAAAGAAAAGTTAAGTATTTTTAGTCACTAAATGCAAATTAATTATAAAAATGCATAGTAAGTGTCAGACATAAAGATATTTTACAGAAAATCATAGTAATTTAATAATTTTAATACCTGGATGTTCCCTTTTTCTCAAAAGATATATAAACACCTATAAGCAGACATGTTGGATTGTTGCAGATTCCAAAAGTGAATTTAGACTAAAACATAGTCAGAAATTTGAGCACTTGCTCTCTCTTTAAAGCCACTTACTTTTTAGTAAGCCAAAGATGAAGAGCTTCTCATGCAGAGCCAGATTTCCACAGAGCTCCGCTTTGTGCATCATGTGTCCCGGTATTACTGTACGTGCTGACATTTAGTGCTCTAGACTAGGGTCCTCAAGAGAGTCCAAGGGCTCCAATTGTCACTAGTAAACATTTAAGTAACACAAGTTTTTTGTCTAACCATCCATTTGCCAGAAAATGCAGTCATCTAGATCAGTCCTTTCTTCTCTTAATAGTGTAGAATTTATAGTAAGTGTCCCTACTTTTTGTTTTTATTTTTTCTTTTTTATTAAAACAATTTACTTTTTCTTTTTAATGTGTGTGTGTGTTCATGTCCTATGTGGAGGTAAGAACAAATTTTAGGGATTGAATTCAGGTTGTCTAGTTTGGTCGCAAGCATCTTTACCCTTGGAATCATCTTGAGGCCCAGCCCCAGTCTTTAACTAGAGTAATATATATGGATTAAAGCAGTATTGCCCCCCTTTTTTTTTTGGTTTTTCGAGACAGGGTTCCTCTGTGGTTTTGGAGCCTGTCCTGGACCTAGCTCTTGTAGACCAGGCTGGCCTCGAACTCACAGAAATCCTCCTGCCTCTGCCTCCTGAGTGCTGGGATTAACCACTTGGCCAGTATTGATTTTTTAAAAAGGCTTTTTTTTTTTAAAAAAAAAATCTGAAATTGGAATTATTATATATTGTGTGCTGCTTGGTTTGGTAACTAAAAATCAGGATGACAGTGACCTTAGAAAGTGAGCTTGTTGAGGCACAGCTGGGATAGTCTTCCCTCTGCAGCTCGTGCTCAGTGGCAGACCGTGATGTCCCAGATTGATCCCCAAAATGACCACCTCCAAAACAATAAACTTTCTAGTAAAACCAAAATCATTGTAAAAACATGGTGAATTCTGAATGAAATCCTAAAACCTATAAAACTTCTAAGATGTTAAAAATTATATTTCCAGTTTTTTATATCTTTAATACCATCTTTTAAAAATACAATCAATAGTTTTTCTTTATACATTTTTATTTTCTTAACAGTCCACACATTAAAAAATGTTTATCTTTACCCAGTGACCATTATAGCATTGAGAAATATAACCAAAGCTATAAAATACAACACCATTTTATTATATGTATGTTTGTAAAATATATCAAGTTCATGTATTGGACATCTTAAACTCATCTGTAGACATTAGAGGCAGGTGAAGTAGGTGTTGTGTGAAATGGCTGGGAGCAGAGGGACATATGACTGCATGTTTCTGCTGTGTGGGAATGATGGCTCTCCATTTTCATTTCCTTATATTTTGTATAAGAAGCCTGAAATTTGGAATTTTGGGTAAAATTCTCAAGTTTTAAATGAGTGTTGCTTCTCTGTGATCCCAGGAAAACATGCTATAATAGGGAACTAGTTTTTTTTTTTCTTCCCATTGTGAGCTTAGCCTTCAATGTCTGAGCCATCTCTCCAGCCCTGGGAACTAGTTTCTTTAAAAACAAAAAAAAATTCAGTTACTCTGTGTGTGTGTGGTACAGCATTCATGCATAGCACCATGCATGTGTGTGTGTGTATGTGTGTTCATATAGCATTCACGTATAACACCGTGCACATGTGTAGCTCAGAGGACAACTTTTGAGAATTGGTTCTCTCATTTTACCATGTATGTCCTGGGAGTTGTCAGACTTGGTGGTTCAAGGGATTAGTTTTTAGCATATGCCTGTATATTAGTAAATTTTTTTAAAATATTTATTTATTTATTATGTATACAATATTCTGACTGTGTGTATGCCTAACGGCCAGAAGAGGGCGCCAGACCTCTTTACGGATGGTTGTGAGCCACCATGTGGTTGCTGGGAATTGAACTCAGGACCTTTGGAAGAGCAGGCAATGCTCTTAACCACTGAGCCATCTCTCCAGCCCTATATTAGTAAATTGATACTAAACTTTTTGCTGTTGTTGTTGTTTTTGTTTTTATTTTTATTTTTTTTAAGACAGGGTTTCTCTGTAGCTTTGGAGCCTGTCCTGAACTAGGTCTTGTAGACCAGGCTGGCCTCGAACACACAGAGATCTGCCCACCTCTGGGATTAAACATTTTTATGGGGTTTGTTGATATTGTTTGTTGATTAAATGTAGATAATTAAAATCAGATAAATATCAACTTGTCAGTTAATGTTAGATTTCTTTATCTGGAAAATTAACACTATAATAATACCCTTTTCCGCCTTTACTGTTTATATATTTATTGGTTGTTGTATTAGGATTTTAACCTAAGACCTTGCTCATACTAGGCAAGTATTCTGCTATTGAACTGTACCCTCAGCCCACCTTATTAAGACTAATTTCTCTTTCTTTCTCTCTCTCTCTCTCACACACACGCATACACACACACACACAAATGAAGTGTGGTGATTTTACATTTGAAATCATAAATAAAAATAACTTCTTTTATCTTTATTTGAAACCACCAACTATAGAGTGTTTCCTATGGATGCAAAGCCTTCATTGCTAAATCCAACTGGATCTATACTAGTTTCATCCCCTATTAAGCCCAATCCATTGGATCTGCCACAGCTTCAACATCGAGCTGCTGTCATCCCGCCAATGGTAAGTGTCATCGTTACACAAGGAAAGTTGAAACACAGAGACCTTCATGGGCATATTTACTCTTTTACTTAACTCTTTGACTTTTTAGAATATTGTGGTTAAAAAAATAATCTAATTTGAATTAACTATTTTAGTAAAATTTTTGGCTTATTTTTGAAATTGTAACCTAATTACAATAATTTTTTTCCTTCCCTCCTTTAAGCCTTTCCATTTACTCCTCCCTACTCTCCTTCAAATTCATGGCCTCTTTTTTTCATTCATTGTAATTGCATGCGTGCACACGCGCGCGCGCACACACACACACACATTTGTATATTTGTATGTATGTGTAGAATACCTAAATAGAACCTGTGAGGTCCATATAATGTTATTTGTATGTGTGTTATCAGGGCTGACCATTTGGCACTGGACAGCCAGTTGATGTGCTTTCCTTGAGGAGGACCATCTATTTTTTGTTTGTTTTTCACAATTTGTCACATGTATACAATGAATTCTGGTCATGTTTACCCTTTATTACCCTGCTTCCCATTCTCTTTTCCACTGAAACCCTTCTTCTTTCCATTAAGTCCTCTTCCTACTCTTGTGTCGGCATATGTGGGGTCTTACTCAGTCTAATAAGAGTTGTTTGTATGACCATGGGTGGGGAGGTTACTTACTAGAGCATGGATAAAATGTATCAATGTCTGCCGTTGAAAAAGATGATACCCGTCTAGCAACTTCTTTTTTTTTTTTTTTTTGAGACAAGGTTTCTCTGTAGCTTTAGAACCTGTCCTGGAACTCGCTCTTGTAGACCAGGCCATGAACTCAGAGATCCACCTGCTTCTGCCTCCTGAGTGCTGGGATTAAAGGCGTGCACCACCACCGCCTAGCCCATCTAGCAACTATTAACTGCCAGTACTCTCAGGAAAATGGGGCCTCATAAACCCATACCTCATCAGTGATGAGGTTTTGACAGGCCCACAAGTTTATTCAGATAACCATAGTTGTAGCGAAATCATGGGCCATGACACATATCCGGAGTTCATTATTTCACACCACTTCTCCTTACCCTCAGCTCTTAGAGTCTTTCCATTTTTTTTCATCTATATTGAAACCTCATTTAGAACCAGGCATTCAACAGTCAGTTATTCTCAGAACTCACTTTAGCCATTTTTAGTTTATAGTTCAGCAGCCTAAGTATTGTTCACTATATTAAAAAATACAGTGCCAGATCTTTCAAACTCTCTACTAATTAAACAGCACACCTTTGCCTCAACAACTCCAACTACATAACTATTACTATTTTCTTTTCTATTTCTATGAATTTGCCTCCATTAGATACTAATGAATTTTTTTTTTTGCTACAATCCTCATACCAAATGTGCGGGATTTTGCCCCACACCAAGTCTGAATTATTGAGAGACACAATTACAAGGTCTAATTTCCTTATTTCATACACTATTCATGTAATTATTGGATTCCAGGTCATTCACACTTCTACGCAACTGAGGCTGCAAATCAGAGGTTCGTGATCTCTCTGTTTCATAGAACCTAGCTAAGAAAACAGTTTCCTTACTCTTACTGCTCTGTTACTAAGGATACAACTTAAGAAACTCCCAGATTGAAGAGATGTATACAGCAAGGTGTGTGGGAAAGCAGGTTGCATTTCCTTTTCCTCTGGGTCATACAACCCTACCAGCACCTCTGTTTTCACCAAGTTAAGTTCTCTGACCCCTGCCATTTAGGAGTTTGTTTGGTTACGGAGGGAGATTTCATATGATATAGGCATGATTGATTAAATCATTGGTCTCTAGTGATGAGTGCATGACCCTCCAACATCTCTTTTCCATCCAGAGCTTGGAGGTACTCTTGGCTGGGCTGAGTTCAGCTCAAAATTCCAGCCTTCTGTTCATGCCTTAATCTTCTTGGCTACCAACCAGTAGTAATCTCACTGACATAAAAATATTTTTTATATTTTTTAATCTATACTTTTCTTGAGGTATATCCCAAGCTAACCTTGAGTTCACTCTGTAGCCAAGGATAACCTTGGTCCTCTATTCCATATGCCTCTGCCTGCTGAGCACTGGGGATTACATACATGCACCAACATGCTGAGTTCATGCAGTGCTGGGGACAAATATTGTACTGACTAAATCACATCTCAGCCCTTAGACACACTCTGATTTGAGACAGAGTCTTGTGGACAGTTTAGGCTGTCCAGGAACTCAACTCTGTAGCCCAGGTAGTTGAATTTACCCTAATCCTCCTCCTTTAGTCTCCCGAATGCAAAGGTTTACGAGAGTATACCACTGTTTGGCATAAAAGACTCTTAGTTCTGCACAGTCCAAGAATATAAGGTGTGGGCCAAGAACAGACAGACTTTATTATACCACAGTGCCTTACAGAAATGGAATGAACACAGGATGAGTTTGTCCATGACTGCCTTCATTTATTGTATTGTCCCAAGGATTATGAGTGTCTTAGAGGAACAGTAGCCTCTTAGGTAGAAATTTCAGACTCTACAAAGGATTTAACGTTTTTGTTGGACTGAAACAATTTGGTGTGGTGTTGTGCCACAAGAAGGGAAAGCCAGATTCACATGTAAAATAAAGAAGGACAGCAAAGTCATACTTGTGTTGTAAGACCCACTTAAGGCCGTATAAAATCTATACTAGTGTTTAGAGCATAGAGTCTCTAATATATGTTAGATCTCTAGGGCCTCTATGGCTATTTGTTTTTTTTTAAAAGATCATTTGTCTAATTCAAATTACTATGTATACAATATTCTATCTGAATGTATGCCTGTAGGCCAGAGGAAGGTACCAGGTCTCATTATGGATGGTTGTGAGCAACCATATGGTTGCTGGGAATTGAACTCAGGACCTCTGGAAAAGCAGCCAGTGCTCTTAACCTCTGAGCCATCTCTCCAGCACCTGGCTATTTGTTTCTTTATGAAGTATTTAATCATAAATAAGAAAAACATAGTTGCAAGCAGAGTGGGTTGTGCACACCTATAATCCCAATGTTTGGTTGACACAGGATTGCTATGAATTTAGGGTCAGCCTGGGCCATATAGTGAGTGCCTAGCTAGCCAGGGCTGCCTTGTCTCAAAAACAAAACAAAAACTGTAGTTACAGCCGGGCAGTGGTGGCGCACGCCTTTAATCCCAGCACTCGGGAGACAGAGACAGGTGGATCTTTGTGAGTTTGAGGCCAGCCTGGTCTACAAGAGCTAGTTCCAGGTTAGGCACCAAAGCTACAGAGAAACCCTGTCTCAAAAAACTTAAAAACAGGCCGGGTGGTGGTGGTGCACGCCTTTAATCCCAGCACTCAGGAGGCAGAGGCAGGCGGATCTCTGTGAGTTCAAGACCAGCCTGGTCTACAAGAGCTAGTTCCAGGACAGGCTCCAAAACCACAGAGAAACCCTGTCTCGGAAAAAAAAAAAAAAAAACAAAAACAAAACAAAAAAAACCCTTAAAAACAAAACAAAAAAATTGTAGTTACAACGTGAAACAAATGCTGTTTAGGATGAAAGAAATGACCACTACTGAATGGAAAGCAAATCAAGGTGGGTTCCCCTTGTTACAGACTGTCTGGATGAGTCCGTTTGGGGAAGGGGAGGTTGAGGGACATGGATAAGCTGCGTTTCTTGCTGAGGTAGGTTGTTTAGTAGAAAGTTTCTTTGAGCTGTTAAAGAAGACTCAAAGGTAGACAGTTTTTATGAGTGTAGAACTTGTAGAAAGAGAAGTTTCTGAGTCATTGCCACATAGGACATGTAAATTTATAGAAATGAATGTGGTTGTCTGGTAAGAGATGCAGAATGAGACTGAGAGCCAAATTGATCACATGCATTTGAATTAGACAAATGATCTTTAGTTTCTGGGTTTGATTTATTTTGTGTTCCAGCTTTTATTATTTCTGCTGTGATCAGTTCTTTAATACCTACCTAGAATTTGTTCTGAAGAGTGGTCAAATGAGTTCAGTCCTTAGCATTTCAGGAATACGCATTACTTTTAACAGTTGGTAATTACTGCTACAGTGGCCATTGGCACATTTCAGTTTGATTTTTTTTGTCCCCTTGTAGGTTTCTTGCACCCCATGTAATATCCCAATTGGAGCCCCTGTGAGTGGCTATGCTCTTTACCAGCGTCACATTAAGGCCATGCATGAGTCAGCACTGCTGGAGGAACAGCGTCAGAGGCAAGAACAGATAGACTTGGAATGTAGAAGCTCTACAAGTCCATGTGGTACTTCTAAGAGTCCAAACAGGGAATGGGAAGGTAAGTAGATGGAACCATCACTTCAAAGGGAGTCAAGCTGAACCCCAAGATAGTGTGTGTCCTTGGTGATCTGTGTTTTAATCAGCTGATTACATGTGTCCCTGACAGAGGAGTCCTTAAACTGATGCTGGTTATACTATGGTTATACTATTCAATACTGGTGACTACCAAAAGACAGCAGTAAAATTGTTAATAGCATTCTAGCTAATATGAGTTTTCTGAATTCATTCTCCTGAGAGTAAAAAAAAAACAAACAAAAAACTGTGCTTTATCCTCCATTAATCTGACTTTTCAAGATAGAAACTGATGATCTGCTGTTGAGGCATGTCACCTGTGGCTGTGTAATGCTCTGATGTGATGGTGGGAGGTACCTTTGTAGCAGCTGATTATTACCCTGACTCAGTCTTCAGCCTGTTAGATGTGTGGCCGTGGGCAAAGATAGCAAAGATACTTAGTCTTTTTTTTTTTAAAGATTTATTTATTTATTATGTATACTACAGTGTTCTGTCTGTAAGTATGCAGGCCAGAAGAGGGCAGCAGATCTTATTACAGATGGTTGTGAGCCACCATGTGGTTGCTGGGAATTGAACTCAGGACCTCTGGAAGAATAGCCAATGCTCTTAACCACTGAGCCATCTCTCCAGCCCGATACTTAGTCTTTTGTTGCTTTAGTTTTCTCATCAACAAGTGAAAACAAAAATATGTATTTATCTTGTTAGGGCCATAAAATAAAACAGTCAATATTGTTACACAACACATGGCTTAGCTCTTACCTGCAGTAGAGACTGCAGTAAAAAGACCTATGCCTGCTGTATCATCACTTACTGTTTCAAATGATATTTGAATTGACTTACCCTGTTTTAGTTAGAGCATGATACATTTTTACTTTAATTTGAATTGGTAATTTCTAAATTTTAATAATTTGATATGGTTAGAATTGGCACATGGGTGGCAACCTTTTTAAGTATGCTTAGAATATATAAATACTAAAATTGTCTATGACTGATTCAGAAGTATTTTGTAATACTTTATATAGACAAGAGCAATCAGCTTTGCAAAGCCATGTGTGCATGTTGAAAACTATTTAATGTAAAAGTCTGATTGTAGAGAAATCCTGCTGACTCCTCACTCCATGCTACACAGTGATGAGGTTTACTTACATAACATACAGAACCTCTTACGATAGACTTTTCTATATGAGCTTGTTATTGTCCTCAACGAAAATTGTTTTTTAATTATTATGCATGTGCTAGTATGTTGTGCATTTGAAGTTTGGTGGACAACTTTAAGTAATTCATGTTCTCCTTGCATAGTGGAATCTGGGGATAGAACTTAGGTCATCAGGCTTTCATAGCAAGCACTTTTTCCTTCTGAGCCAGATCAGTAGCCCTTAAACATAAATCTCATGCAAGCAAAAATGTGAACTAGGGAAATAATACTAAGGCATGGAAAGAAAACAAAGTAAATCTCTCTCCCTCGCTGCTAACAACTGAATCCAGTCCATGATGGGCAAGTGCCCTTCCACTAACTCACCCCTAGCTATAAGGAAATCTTTTTTTGTTGTTATTTTTTTCCCTCTCTCTCCCTTTCCTGCCTTTCTTTCCTTCCCTTCAGGATAGGGTTGCAGTATGTAGTCCATGCTGCCCTTGGATTCTCTATGTAGATCAAGCTGACCCTGAACTTAGAATTCACCTGCCCTAGCTTCCCAAGTGGATTTCAGGGCCGTGCCATCATATCCCTCCTAAGTGAATTTTTCTTAAGTGAAGTAGGTGGGAATTTTGATGACTTTTACTGAGTTACATTTTGAGAACCTTTAATCCCTAGTTTTATAATCAATACAATGGGTACTTAGATGTTATATGCTGAAGGAATATATTAAGTGATCCACCCCTGCCAAGTAGTGGTGGCACACATCTTTAATCACAGCCCTCAAAAGACAGAGACAGGAGTATCTCTGAGTTCGGGGTCAGCCCCGACTACAGAGTAAGTTCTGGAATAGCCAATGCAACACAGGAACTCTGTCTTGAGGTACCCCGCACCCCCAAAAAATTGTGATCTCCCTTTCTTCCTTCTACAGGGGATTTAACTTAGACCACGTGTTCTAATTGGCATGTCATATCCTAGCCCTCAGAGATGGTTATCTTTTAAATATCACATATGACATAATCTATTAGTAAATTATAAAATAAAGTCCTGTTTATTTCTCATGTATCATTTATGATCTTTTTTTCCTCCTTTTTTCTCTTTTCTCTTTGACCCAGGGTTTCTCTGTAGCTTTGGAGCCTGTTCTGGAACTAGCTCTTGTAGACCAGGCTGGCCTCAAACTCACAGATATCTGCCTGCCTCTGCCTCCTGAGTGCTGGGATTAAAGGCATGCGCCACCACCACCACCCTGCTTAGAATAGCATTTTTTACAGCACTAGGGAGGCAGAGGCAGGCGGATCTCTGTGAGTTCGAGGCCAGCCTGGTCTACAAGAGCTAGTTCCAGGACAGGAACCAAAAGCTATGGAGAAACCCTGTCTCGAAAAATTCAAAAAAAAAAAAAAAAAAAAGAGAGAGAGAGAGAGAGAGTAGCATTTTTTAAAGGATAAAATAAAACTCAGAAAAAAATGACATTCAGTTCAATCATTTGTTGATATCCAGCCAAAGCCTCACATTATTCATTTATTAATATGTGGGTAATTCTTATTGGATATCATAGTTTAGAATCTCTATCTTTACAAACATCACTCTATTTTTGACATGTGTTGAGATAGAGTGACCAGAGCTGATATGTTGAGCTTGATACTGTAAGATGCATTTCTCTGCAGCTGATTCTTTGTTCTTTGTGCTTTAGATTTCAGTAGTGACTAAATTGTTTTTAAAAGATTTATTTATTATGTATACAGTGTTCTGTCGGCTTGTATCCCTGCAGACCAGAAGAGGGCACCAGATCTCCATTACAGATGAGTGTGAGCCACCACATGGTTGCTGGGAATTGAACTCAGGACCTCTTGAAAAGCAGCCAATGCTCTTAACCTCCGAGCCATCTCTCCAGCCCAGTGGCTGAATTTCTTTTCTTTCTTTCTTTCTTTTTTTTAAATATTTATTTATTTATTTATTAAGCATACAATGTTCTGCTGGCAAGGAAGATACCAGGTCTCATTATAGATGGTTGTGAGCCACCATGTGGTTGCTGGGAATTGAACTCGGGACCTCTGGAAGAGCAGCCAGTGCTCTTACCCTCTGAGCCATCTCTCCAGCCCAGTGGCTGAATTTTTAATCATAATGTAGTGATCTTAAAATCAAAATTTAATGTTAAATTACTCTGACATTAAGGCCTTTGTAGTTTGATTCAGGATGGCTATACCAAGTGGGATCATTTTTTTATATTTTACATAAAGGCTTTATTTTGTTAACCCATCTAATGTATGCATTCAATATTTTATTTCTACAAGCTGTATATCTCTACTTTGGGGTTGTTTATAAATACTGTGTAGTAAGTGTCTGGGACACTCTTAGATATATTTTAAATGTTTGCATTTAAGTTACATCTGTATGGAAAAACACGACAATTTTTTAAAAGATTTATTTGTTTGTTTATTTATTTATTTATTATGCAGTGTTATGGCTGCATGTATGCCTGCACACCAGAAGATGGCACCAAATCTTATTATAGATGGGTGTGAGCCACCATGTGGGTATTGGGAATTGAACTAAGGACCTCTGGAAGATCAACCAGTGCTCTTAACCACTGAACTATATCCTTAGTCCCATAACAGATGTTTTGAATCCACCTTCACAGATGAATCTATAGATTAAAAAAGAGCTGTAGTGTCAGTTTATATGTAAGTACCTTCAGCTCCTCAGGACAGTTCTGTTCGTAATTTCTAGTACTTGAAGGGTTAAGGCAGCAGGACTTTTCACAAGGTTGAGGCCATTGTGAATTACTTAGTGAGTTCTACCCCAGCTTGATCTACAGAGCGAGACCTTGTGCCAAAATAAATAAGCAAAAACCACACCATTATCACCAGTAAAAAACAAGCAGTTAAGTACT